>NW_003852429.1:1229403-1230440 GCF_000181295.1 Otolemur garnettii | reverse complement strand
TGTCTGAATCGCATGCATTCTTCTTGCAAAAAATCCTTGTATTTCTAGTTGTAATCCAAAAGAAATGGTTAAGACAAGCTGTTCAAAGTATAATGATCTATATTTAAAATCCATTTTAAAACATTTTTGGGTGCACCTGAGTAGCACTGATTATATAAAAAGGATTTTGCACTTTATCAATAAAAAATAACTGTGTGCTTTCTTCAGATCTGAAAGTAGTACAGGAAGTTAATGCCATCTCTTTTTTAGATTATTGTGCAATGTTGCCATTTTTGACATTAAGCACTATGATTAATCTAAAAATAGTTTTCTTTAGAAACGATCTGCTCAAATATGGGTTAACATTACCATATAAATAATGAGTAGTTAAGTTTGTTATTAGTAAATGGAAATCCTTCCGTTGCACACACATAACACTTCTCTTGCAATCTTATCTATTTTAAACGTATTCTTTAACGTAATTATATAAAGACAAATTTAATCTTAATGTGTCAGAAAGTATTATCATCTTGCAAGCAGTACTCCAAGGTTAATAATGTCTGGGAATATAAAGTGTTTTTGACTGTAAGATTAGTCTTCTTATTTGAAAAAGGCTTTAAATTTCATTTCAAAGGAGATTTCACGCCCCATGAAATTTAAACTATGACATTAAGAAAACATTCACTTTATTATAATGCACTGAAAAATTATAGTGCAAATGCTTCTTGTTCCTACCCATCAAAACTGTTGTTAGAAATGTAAAGGGAGCTTTCTTAGGTAAAAATTATGTGATCTGCTGCAAAAAAACCCTGAATGCCTCCAACTGTTCATTCTGAAGTCAGGTAATTACTGCTTCAATTATGTTATAGAATGCTTTGAAATTAGGTCTTACAGTTGGTTGCAGTAGAGTTTATGTTTAGATAACCTTTTGTTCATGGAGCTTTCTGTTTATCCAAATGCTTTAGGAAATATTCCACATGCTTTAAAAATAAGTTTTGAGAAAATCTTTTGAAAATACTCTTAATATTCATTTTGTATCATAAGTTAATACTGAGATT
>NW_003852429.1:1227718-1228729 GCF_000181295.1 Otolemur garnettii | reverse complement strand
GGAAGGAATAGAAACAAAATGAAACATGAAGCATATACTTTTTGTCTAGTCCAAGTTGAAAAACAAATGAAAAATAACTCTTAGAAGAATGAAAGATAAAATTTTAATCTTCTTTAATTGTGAAGCCAACTGGTCCATGTGCAAAAATGTTTGCTTGGCCAGGTGTAGTGGCTTATGCCTACAATCCTTACATTCTGGAAGGCTCAAAGAGGAGGATGCCTTGGGCTCAGGAATTTGAGACCAATTAGCCTGAGCAAGAGGGAGATCCCATCTCTACTAAAAATAGACAGATTTGCCAGGAATTATGGTGGGCACCTATAGTCCCAGTTACTTGGGAAGCTAAAGTAGGAGGATCTCTTGAACTCAGGAGTTTGAGCTTGCTGCGAGCCAGGCTGACACCACAGCACTGTAACCTGGGCAACAGAGTGGGACTCTGTCTCGAACAAACAAACAAACAAACAGACAGACAAACAAACAAGGAAATAAACAAACAACAGTGTTTGGTAATCATTGACACTCCACACTAGCTTATCTGTATGTTTTCAGGAAGAATTGGGCAACAGAAAGTCCCTACATCCTGTACTTACATAAAATATTACCATTGTGCTGAACGGATCCTATGAGAGCACAAGTCTTTAAGAAGTAGTAACAGATGGGATTGCAAACTAAGACAGTCTCTTTGGAAAGAAGTATGGAAAATCCTCAAAGAACTCAAAATAGACCTTCCATTTGATCCCTCAATCCCATTACGAGGCATCTACCTAGAAGAAAAAAATCATTAAGTGCCCATCAAACCATGACTGGATTAATAAACTGTGCTATATGTAGAGCATGAAATACTATTCAGCTGTAAAAAGATGGAGACTTTACATCTTTTCTCTTTACTTGAATGGAGTTGAAACTTATTATTCTTAGTGAAGTATCATAAGAATGGAAAAGCAAGCATCCAATGTACTCAATATTAACATGAGGCCAGTAGGTGAATTAATAGATGCCCACACAAGAGAAAAA
>NW_003852429.1:1226456-1227452 GCF_000181295.1 Otolemur garnettii | reverse complement strand
ATTATAAAAGCAAATGGGAAGCCTATCTGAAAGATATCACTTTCATTCTAGATAGTGAATATTCCCCAGAAACATTTTTTTCAAGCACAATAAGCAGAACCAGTCAAAACTAATACACACAAAAGTACGCTATGAGAACGGGAAGGAAATATTGAAAGCCAAAGTAGATCCTAAAATACTTAATGTATTAGAAATACCAGATACAGATTAGAAAACAATTATTCTTTTTATGTTCAAAGAAATAAAACAACCAAGTTTGTATATGTTATCTGAAGAGACCATAATCATACAAAAATTGACAAAGCGGATTTGAAAAGTTATGATTTAAGAATTACAATAACAAATACTGAAAACTCAATAAGTGGGTTTAAAAACTGATTACCTACTATTGAAGACAGAATTAAATAGACTAAACATCAAAAGAAGTTACTCCGCACAGTTCGTAGAGAGAGAGGTTTAGTGGTATGGGAGGTTTAGTCAGATTATGATTAGAAGAAGAAAGAGTAACTGTTATTGAGGGCTAGTAACTCTTCAGAACTGGTAAAAGACGTATATCCACAGCCTCAAGAAACCCAGTGGCTTTTCAGTGGTAATGCCTTCCTATAAGAACATTCGTCTTGCAAAGGATCTTATTCATCTCTCTCCAAAAGAGCCGAAGAAGAGACAAAAATAAACACCTGGTACAGATCCCCAGATCCTTCTTCATGAATGTGAAATGCCCAGGATGCTATAAAATCACCATGGCCTTGAGCCATGTGCAAACAGTAGTCTGTGTGTTGATTGCTCCACTCTTCTCCAGGACTCTACAGGAGGAAACATAAGGCTTACGGAAGAATGTGCCTTCAGAAAGAAGCAGCACTAAATGCCACCTCAATATGTACACATCGCAGATATATTGTATATATATAAAAGAAGCCAAAAGAATTTCAAGAAGTATAAGACAGCTTCATTTAGGCACATTATAATGAAATTTATTTAAGTACACCAAAGGAAAAA
>NW_003852429.1:1203359-1226041 GCF_000181295.1 Otolemur garnettii | reverse complement strand
GAGTGAGTGTTTTGGGGTTACCTGTAATGCATTTGTTTGAATGCTTTGTGAAGTCCCATAATTCTCTGAGTGAGTGTTTTGGGGTTACCTGTAATGCATTTGTTTGAATGCTTTGTGAAGTCCCATAATTCTCTGAGTGAGTGTTTTGGGGTTACCTATAATGCATTTGTTTGAATGCTTTGTGAAGTCCCATAATTCTCTGAGTGAGTGTTTTGCTTCTTTTCTCTTTTCTGCCTCTTTAACTGCCTGGTTCAGGGCAAGAGCTTTATCCTCTAGGCTTGAGACTCTTTCTTCTCTATGGTCTAATCTGTTAGAGATACTTTCTACCACATCTTTAAGTTCCCTTATTGACTCCTTCAATTCCTTAATCTCTGTCATATCCTTTCTATATTCTTCACATCTTTCATCCGTTTTTGGGGTGCTGTTTTCCACTTTCTCATCAATTCCCTTTATTGTTTTCACCATCCATATTTTAAATTCCCTTTCTGTCCTTTCCATTGATTCTGTGTGAGTGGAATCCTCTGCAGTAGCTACTTCATGATCCCTTGTAGGGGAGGGGAGTGGTGATGTGTTTTGGTTCTTCATGTTTCTGGATTTTTTTCTGTTGGTTTCTCCTCATGAATATTTTCTCCTTATTCACTTCCTTCCCTTACTTTTTCCTCCTCACTATCTGCTTTGCTTTAAATCACCTTGTCTCAGAGCTGAGGTGTTGAAGTGGCATTTTGGTATAAGGCCAAAAGGATATAGGAGCAAAGAACAAGAAGAAAGAAAAAAATAAATAAAAGGATAAATAGAAAAGAAAAGACAGGGGTACAAGAAAATAACTGTAGAGAAGAAGACGAGAAGGACAGAAAGAGAAAAAGAGAATGACAGAGAAATGGTGGTGTTTGGCATGGTGTTTTGACCACACCTGCAATTCTGGACTTTGCAGGTTCCAGCCTGCGTGGGGGACCTTGAGGTCAGGAGCTCCTTATCAGCATTGGCAAAATCAAGACCCTGCATCTGCCAAATTTAGAAAATAAAATCAGTAGTATGTTGCAGAAAGGCCTACCAATATCATCTTCCCAAAGGCCCAAACTAGAAGGACACTCTAGACCATGACTGTGTCACCTCCTTAAGTCAGACCAATGCTGGGACCTCCCAGTCCTTAGAGTAAAGCAAGAGAAAGAAATAATAAAAATGGAGATAATTAAAAATATAATCATACAAAATAAAGAAAAAAGTCTATCTCAGCTGTCATATGAGAAATTTATGTGGGAAAGATGAGAAACATAGAAAAGTCTCTACCAAAGGAGAGAATAAAGGAGGGAAATAAAAAATAAAGAATTAAAGAGACTAAAAAACCATAACAAAAGTGGAGGAGGAGCCCTTGCTATTGAAGAAAGTAAGAATGAAAAAAACCCCAAAAAACAGAAGTATAACCAACCAATAAAACAAAAAATAACAACAACACAACAACAAAAAAGAAAAAAAAAACCTGTGGAAAACATGAAAATAAGAGAAATGGGGGCCGGATGGTGCTCCCTAACTGCAGAGGAGACCTGGCCCTGTCTTCTTGACTTATTTGCCCTCAATCAGGGATTGGTCACTTTGTCAGCATTTGGTCCTCATGGGATTAAGGTTCTAAAGCTCTTGCCACATTTACTAGGAGGCATGTCAAATACTTCCTGCTGACAACAAAGTGGGCTTCCCAGGGTGTGGGAGCCTCTCAGCTCACACCAAGGGTTGTTGTCCAAGCTCAGCAGTTGTGCCAGAGCTGGCCATGTACTAGGACCCTGTAGAGCATTCCTGTCACACGGTCTTCCCACAATGGTGGCATGTTGCTAGTAGCCAAGCCAATGGGAGATCCACCCCACCAGTGTTCAATCCTGACTGTTTCACACTGTTTGGGTCTACTTGCTCATTTAAGCCTTCCCTGGCAGCTCCAGAGAGCAGCTCAATCCAACATTAAAAGCTGTAGGACAGATTTTTCTCATCCTCAGTCCTCTGTGGGAGGGCTGGCCGGCTAGATGCTGCCTATATGCAGACACTTTCCTTCTGTGTTGGTTTTCCTCAGCTTCAGATCTCCTTGTTGGCTCCTGGAGTTCCCCACTGCTACACTGTGTCCCCAGAGTGATTTCCCTAGATAAGTTCCCCCAGCCAGAGGGGCTACTATTCTCTGCTCTATCTCACCACGAGGGGCTGTAGTCTGCTATGTTGCTCTGTCCAGCTACAAAGATCAAAAATGCAAGCTTTTTACTGATTTATCTTAGAAATTAAAAATGCATCTAATGTATATGAGTAGTTTGGTAAAAGGAATAATAGAGTATGTAATTTCTAAACTCTCTGAGAAAAACATGGTACAATGAAACATTTTCATCTACCCAAGAGAAAAAGGATCAAAAATTAACCTATAAAAACAAGGCTATTAGCTCATAGTAAGATTTTAGGCATAAATACAAATAGATAGGTAAATATGGTAAGTATAAGTTGCCTAATTTGCCCAATTCTGAAGAGAATAATATTGTGAAATAATACTACCTGAATGAAACATGCTATGACATTCACATCTAAAGTATAAAGCTTCGTAAACATCTGTATATATGGTTACACAGAAGTTGAAAGCAAAAGGGTAGGAAGTGAAGACATGTAAAACATCTAAAGGAAAGCAAGTGTGTTTATTTGAATATCAGATGTAAATTGCAGTCCATATATACATAGAAATTGAGGTCCGCAGTATCATTACAGATGAAAATGGCCATTTTGTAGGACTAACAGTTTCAATTTCTTAGGAACATAAAATAATTTTTAATTGGAATGTATCTAAAAACATAGCTCCAAAATAAACCAAGAAAATTTAGTCAGAAATGAAGGGGAAAGTGACAAATTCACAACCATGGTCGTGGTGTTTAATAATTGTGCCTCCACTATTGATAGAAATCCGACCAAATCAGTAAAATTCGATTAACAAATAAGAGTCCATGTACACATTCAGAACATAACATTCTGTAACTACAGTATGTCACTTCTTTTCAGAAACACCTAGGCCATTTACAAAAGTTGGTTGCATAATACCTGACCCTATTAAATGATTTCACACATTTAAAATGATTTTTATTGTGGCAGCTGTATGATGAAGCTAAAATTCAATTAGTGATCAATAATGAAATAAATACAGGTGGACTATTTCCACGTCTTTGGAATTAAAGAAATATTCCAAAGAATGAAAGTGTGAAAGAATAAATCATTATAAGTATATAAAAAATTCTGAAGAAAATTATAATGCAAATGCTTCTATTTCAAACTATTAGAAAACAGCTAAAACCCTGCTTATTTAGAAAAAAAGTTGAAAATTAATGAGCTAACCATCAATTTCATAAGTTATAAAAAGCAAATCCAAAACAAATCCAAATGAAAGGAACATGACAGTCATGTCGGATAAAGCATAAATTAATGTTATTGAAATAAATACTCTATAATTTCAACAAAGCTAAAGACTTCTTTGAAAAGATTACCTAATAGATGAACTATGATTAACGCTGTGGATTAAGATAATAAAACAGAAGGCATAAATATCTGATACCAGGAATGAAAAAAGAAGGCCTAATTCCAGATGTTAGATACTTTAATGTAAAAGTTTTATGAACAACTTCGGGCCAACACATTTGAAAATTTAGATCAAATGGGCAATGTCTGAGAAGAGACGCAGCTTCTCAGAAGGCTCCATTAGTAGTCAAATATCTTTCCAAAGAGCCAACTTCAGGCTTTATGGATTTTAATGTGCTATTGTTATAGTAAAAGATAATAATGGCAAATCATAATAAATATGATAAGCTGTAAAATAAGATACTTAGAAAATATGTGACATATTTACAGATGGTGTGATCAGATTGTTGGGAAGTTGCAGGGACTTGGGCTGCAGGAAGCAGAAGCTTGCTGTCAAATTCAGGACCACCTCACCAGAGCATATCTCATTCTTTGCATTTTAATCCTCAATACTTCTTTCTAATCACAGTTTTAAGGAACTAAATGCAAGGCCATATGCATATTGGCACATTTGCCTTTCTTTAAGCCTTTAGAAGATACAAAAGATTAAAAAAAAGTACTGACCTGTCACACTTAACATTCCAATCTGGCAATGTGTGGACATTTGGACTACAGAAGGAATCAAATTAGCGGATTAGAAGAAACCTTGGGTCTTTCTAATCTTTGAATTGTAAAACCACATGAGTGATCATGGTAACTCAATTTTATTTTCAGTATGTCTGCCTCCAACAAGTTTGATCCTATAAAGAAAAGGCAGAATGAGTTCTTTGGAATTTAAATTTATGTAGAACATTCACCTTTCTATGGGTCTTGCTTTTTACATTACACAGAAATATTCATATGCAGCCATGAGCTTTCAATTCCTTTTTCTTTGAACTGGAATATTATGCCTTAAATATTACTACCTGATCTTGTTTGACAATGTCATGTTTGAATAATAAAAAGATGATGATAAAAATAGTAATTATGATGCTAATGGCTAATGTTTAAAAATGCTTAATATAATCCAGCACTGTCTTAAGCACTTTAATAATAGCTAATGTTTATAACTATATTACAAACACTTTGGATTATAATGCGGATTGTAGAAATTTAGTAACTTGCTCATGGTTATGAGGTTATTAAGTGGTAAGACGGGGATTCAAACCGAAGAAGTCAGAATCTAGGATAGTAGGTCTCAACTCTGGTTGAGAGCTTATTAAAACACAGTTTGTCGGTAGCACCTGTGGCTCAAGGAGTAGGGCACTGGCCCCATATGCTGGGGGTGGAGAATTCAAGCCCGGCCCTGGCCAAAAACTGCAAAAAAACAAAAACAAAAACACAGTTTTCTGGGTCCACCCTGAATAGGTTTGGAGTGGGGCCTAAGAAGTGGCATTTACAACAGGTTTTGGAGTGAAACTGATGCTGCTGGTCCAGGTGCCACACTTAGAGAACCATTGCTACAAGACCTGTCCTCCAAAACACTACGCTGGACTGCCTCTTTGCAGTATCTCATCGAATCTTGTTGACAATTCTGAGACGTGTATGATCATAATTTCTAGATGGGAAAGCCAAGAATGACAAAAATTAAGTACAATACTCAAGGTCAAAATGTGTGTGTGTGTGTGTGTGTGTGTGTGTGTGTGTGTAGTTTAAAAAAAAGTTTAATGTAGAATTTAAATTCTAATTAAAATCTAACATTGTGGAATCCATGATTCTCTGTAGAACTATACCAAGTGGTTTCCTATATTATAGCTTAAACATCACTGAAGAAGGGCGGTGCCGGTAGCTCAAAGGAGTAGGGTGCTGGCCCCATATGCTGGAGGTGGTGGGTTCAAACCCAGCCCCAGCCAAAAACTCCAAAAAAAAAAAAAAAAAATTACTGAAGAGCCTAAACTTTTAACTGTATTTTCATCATAAGTTAAAAATAATAAAAGACCAATCTATGCATTCCTAAGAATCACCTAAAGAAAAATTGACCAAGAACTTTTGCCTTTATTTCTTCTAATTCTGGATATCTATTACTACTTCAAATGTTCAACATATAATGTCATATTATCTATTTTGACTAATCTATTATTAATGAAATGTTTTTCATTCAAAATTAATAAATTATTAACAGTAGTGAAGGAACATTTGCTCTTTAAAATACAATGCATTTTTTTCCCTAGCTTAACAATTCAGATGAGTTTACTAAACCAAAAGAATTCTCAAATTATTTTCAAAATTTACAAAGGTCAAAAGGAAATCAATAGATTTTAGGGATCTTAGGAATCTAAACTCTTGCATATTTCTTTCTTACTGAGCACTTGTACCCTTGTGCCTGTGTATACGTATGAATATTGTTGATATCCCAAAGGGACTCACTCAGAAAAATCAGTCTTTTTTATTGATCACTGCTGTTGCCTATTCTCAAATTCTTTAAAGTACAGCGTTATTTTTGGATCAATGCCTTCTTTCAAATGGTTTTTTTGCTTAAGAGGCCGAGATAGTATTGTGGGAGAATTTTATAATCCAGGGGATTCCCCACTTGCACCAATGTGGCTACTTTTTAAACTTCAGTAGGAGATGGAAAAGCTGTCTTAGAGTTTACAATGGCAATGTCGATCTTGCTGTTTCAAGATGTCAAGAAATAACTTTGGCATTAATAGCAAATAGTGTGCTTAAATGCATTCATGTTCATTTAGATTCTCAAGAGCTTTCTTTTCTAGTACAGTCAAAAAGTAGGCTATCTTCCCTTTATTGTTTGGGGAAAAAAATGTGCTATACATTAAGCCCTGGGTTAGCTTGGAGCTGGAGCAATGTACGTGGCTACTTTGAGACAGCTTTAGAAATAGCTTATTGTGGGGATAAGCAAACATTACACTGCACTGTTACTCAAGTTTTACACTGCACTGTTACTCAAGTTTGAGTGTCATTTAAGACATTTATTGAAAGATTTTTCAAGGCTAAAAAATATGTGTTGAGATATTTTTCTTTTGTGTGATCAGATTGCGGCAATCTGATCACACCATCTTAGTTTCAGGAGGTTTTATTTGGTTTTGTGATTGACTCAAGACCTATAGGTTCAATATAAAACCATGTAATTAAATAATTTTTAAAGTTAGAATATAACAATTAACTTCAATAATTCTTAATTCTAGATAAATCCACTTTTGGGGGTCAAAGAATGAGACAGAAAGGTGTCACTTTTTCACACCTTCCACCATCAGTCACAGGGTCCTGATTCTTATTCTCAGAGTAGAAAGAGACCTTATTCTGCCTTGAATTTTCTAAGATGACAATACAGAATAGAAGTCCATACTCCTTGGCCTTGAAAATTCTCAATCTAACTTTCCCTGAATTTTTTTCCGGAATTATTTTTTCCTGAACAAGTAGAAAAAATGTCTCTATCAAAAGAAATGCTTTGCGTGGTGACACAAATGAATAAAATGGCCCATGGTGACCCTCCTTGTAGAGAGTCTTTGGGATTTCTTTTCTTATTTCTCAGTTTTGTGTATTGCATTAAAGTGCGTTAACTACATCTCTAGTTTAATAATAAAACTGGTACCCATTTTCTAAGGTGTAAAAATGATTTCCCTGCTTTGGGTTCATTATCAAAATTTCTGAACACTTTCAGTTTTCTTTTCTTTTCTTTTCTTTATTTTCACAGAGTTTCATTTTGTCACTCTAGGTAGAGTGCTGTGGTGTCACAGCTCACAGCAACCTCTAGCTCTTGGGCTTAGGCGATTCTCTTGCCTCAGCCTCCAGAGTAGCTGGGATAATAGGCGCCCGCCACAACACTCGGCTATTTTTTGCTGCAATTTGGCCGGGGCTGGGTTTGAACCTGCCACCCTCAGTATATGGGGCTGGCACCCTACTCACTGAGTCACAGGTGCCACCCACTTTCAGTTTATTTCTATTACAATGTTCGCTTTCAGTTTTTATTTGGTCAAGCTACAGTTAGTTGTTTGTTGCAATCTTTCTTCGTTTCTTTTAGCCCTATTGCCTTTTTAATGACTCATTCATTTATTCTAATAAAAAATGTTATTTACAAAAATATAATTTCACGGGTGCTGTGGCTCATGTCTGTAATCCTATTACTCTGGAAAGATGAGGTGGGTGAATTGCTGGAGCTCAGGAGTTTAAGACCAGCCCCCCCAAAGAGTAAGACCCTGTCTCTATTAAAACTAGAAAAACAGGCCAGGCATGGTGGTAGCCACCTATAGTCTTAGCTGCTTGGGAGGCTGAGGCTAGAGGATCACTGGATCAAACTTCCCAGGAGTTTGAGGTTGCTGTGATCTATTACACAGTGGCATTCTATCCAATGTGACAGAGTGAGTCTCTGTGTCAAAAAAACAAAACAAATGAAAAATATAAACTCAAAGCCTTTCTGAAGCATAATAATCATCTGACAAAATCCAGCATATTTCTGTGCATTTTATGAAAAGAGAATATCTCTCCTATTTGTCTTGATGCACCAATCTGGTTTCAGCTAATGTGGAACAATCTGTATGGATTTCCAAATGCACTCAAACCTCTGGGAATTGTGTGGTCATTTGCTTAACTCTTTCTGCTCATGAAACTGTAAACACCTTGATGGCAGGAACTATGCCTACTTCCATGCTTGTACAATGATTCATACGTTGAAATGAGAATGAATGGCTATATTTGATGGTATAATGGCTTAATGTAAGAACTCAATATTTCTAAAATTTGGTTTCTAGAATTATTTTATCAGCTAGGTAACAAACGTGTTCAAGTTGATATAATTGAATTCTTTTCACCATTGTTGAATTTACAATACTGTTTTATTTATAGGAAAAAATGTCATTGAATGGGAGGGGGTCTCCAGTGGTAATACAACAAAAAATGATGAAGCCATTTCTTAGGATAAACTTCCAAAATCACCCTGTTTAAAGAGTATAGAGGAAAATCCAGTCTCGAAAGTCAGACTTTCATTTATAAGGATCAAGTTCTTGGGGGAAAAATATTGTCTACATTCCAAGTTCATTCTATAAATACGAGGGCCTAGAATCTAGAAAAAACAAAGACTTAGGATATATGCAGGAATTGATGTGAAAGCAAATTTTCAGACTGAAGGGAGGTAATGGTCTAATAAGTTGCTCAAAGGGGAAAATGCAGGAGGAAGAAAAAGAAGTAAAATAGGTGAGTGTTTCTGAAAGGCTCGTGGGGAAGCAGGAACTATTGATTTCCATAGAAACTTGGAAGCTCCCTGAGCAGAAAAGACTCAGGTTCCAATTGCGATCTAGTCCCCTGGGAGTGGTAATTCTTACAGAATTTCCCAAACCATTTAGAGACTGGGATTTTTTTTTCTTCTCAACTCTACATTATGTGACATTTTATTCTTATAGTTAAAGCTAATTATGGACTTTTACAATTTCTAAATAAATGTCTGTATTAAATATACTGGAGATAGTCTGGAACGTGGTGTCACTTCTGTATTTTGTTGGCTATTGTCTCGTGCCTTCACAAATGTCATATTTGGGGCTCTTTTTAAATTTTTATTTTTAAATACATGGCTGCTAATTTCCTGGTACCAGTTACTAAGGATAAAAGCAAAGTTAGTGAAGTGTCTTTCCAGAATGGTTTTGGAAACCGCAGACTGTTTGCCATGACAAAATTGTCAGAGTGAATCTCTAATCCCCCACACAGGAAGTGTCAGGAAATCTCTTATACCTTCTGGAACCTCAGAGATGGTGAGGTAATCCAATCACGGTTATGAATTCTATTCAGGAATATCACGTTTTCCAGCCATAATCTGACAAAATGGAGCCTATGAAAATGTCTCTGAGTAATGGTTTTGAAATATTGAAAAGGAGGAGGAAAATCTATGGCTCCCTGAGTAGATAATAATTTTCTGATGTCTGCAATCAACCTCTATTGTTAAAGGCATGATTTTTCTGCGTGTTACATTATCCATATTTTGGATCTATAGTTTTAAGATTCAACTCTTCTAAGTTAAGCAAGAACTACCAATTGACATTATCGTTTAAAAGTAACATTGATAACACGTGATAAAAAAAAGATGAATGTATAAAACATCTTCCTGGTATTTAAGAAAAAAGATATCTTATACTTTCCTATGTTTTTTCATGTATTACCAATGTTATTTTTAAACGACAGCATCAATTGGTAGTTCCTGCTTCATTTAGAAGAGTTCAATTTCAGATTTGAAAAGGTATCAGAAAATGACAATCTTTACTGAAGCTTTCAAAATGAGGCGAAATAATCACATTAGCTGTGGATTCGAATAGCAGCATTACTTTTGGGGTAAAAACACTCAAAATGAAATCATTATGGTAACTAAAGCTGTTATGAAGTCTGAGGTGAAATTTTTAGATTCCTAATTTCTTAATATAATAATCTTACAGTGACATTTCAAAGAGCTTTGCAAATATTGGGAATTTGAAACTCTAGTAAGCCTGGAATGGAGCCAGTGTACTTCCCTTTGTAGGGAGCATCAGGAGTAGATATTTGGTATAACACCGTGTCCGATCTTGCCAACCATGCTGAGTGTGCCAACCAAGCTGATCACACAGTAATTTAGGTTTTTGGCAGCTTTTTCTGCCATTTGAGTTGGGGTGAGGGTAGTGGTCTCTGTACAAAACACATAGACTAACATCTGGGGAGCAGTGCCGTGGCAGCTTAGCTGCTGAGGTGCAGTAATGAATTCTTGGTAAGTACAACATGACCACATCCAACAGTAACTGTCGTCAGCGTGGCTGGCTGCACATAGGGTTCCATTTCTTTTCCCCTGTTTATAGTAAAGTGGAGGCTCTGAACTGTCCTATCATAAGGAAATATATTGCACGCGTCATAGATCTTTATGTGTTATCAGGGTTTTACTCTCAAACGCGAATGAATACTGAAAACACCCTCTTGGTGAGATGATGGTAATTGCAGATGAGGAACATGAAATTGAATTTACCTGAAATTTCAGGTTAGTAATGAGTGAAGGGAGTTTGCATGAGCATGGTTTCCAGGGAAGTAGCTAAATAATTTAGTATGATACCTAAACTCTTAGGGTATGCATTTCAATTTGTTGTTTTCTAATGTGACAGAGAGAAATATATTATAAACATTTTTGTGTTTGATTGCAGTAAAAAGAATGATATTAAGAAGCAATCAGAGTGCAGTCACGTTTTTCTGAACCAAAATGGAAGAGAAAACGAATAATTTCTTTCATAAATCTAAGTAACGTGTAATGATAATGTTTATATCAGCAAAAAGATGGCAGTTAGAATGGGCCAGGTACTAATGGAATCATTTTAGATATGTTAACTCATTTAATCCTTCCAACAATACTGTGAAGTTGGTGGTGTTATTATCCTCATTTTACAGATAAGTAATTTGCACAAGTCATACAGCTAGGAAATGGTTTATCTAGGATTCTGATTCATACAGACTACAGTCTGATACTCTCTGGAACCTCAAAGAGTTGTAAGAGTACCTTGGTTGCATAGTGTGTTACACGGACACTAAAGTAATAATAAAGTTAACTCACACCTTTTTTATTATATTTTATCAACCCTCACAACACCACCCATAAAGTTCTGTATTTCTCAGGGGAAGAGTCAGATCTAGAGGGGTCAAGTGACTCATTAGATGATGAAGTTGTGACTCATACTCAGAATATCCAGTTATAAAATCTGTTTTTAACTATTCTTCTATTAACTGTCTATTTTTTTTCAAACCAGGCAATTAATTAGCTATGTCCTAGAATCATATAATTGAAACTGAGTTTTTTCTTTTTAAATTACTTCTTTGAAATTTTACAGCACCTCAATGCTTAAACTAGTGAGAAAACCTTATATCTTGCAAGCAGGAAAGCTTATTGCCTAGGTGTAGGTTGATAGCCATCTACTTTGTTGTGGGTTTTTTCAGCTGATCCTTTGGGTTAATAGGCTTTACTAGATTGTTAAAATATTTTTCCATTTTTGGATGTACGTATAGCCATAATCTACATTAATTGGTGATTAAAATTGATAAGTTTTTAAGACATATTGTAATAGAGTGGTTACGAGCATCTGCCCTGGGCCCATAATCCTGGAGTTTATGACTAGTCAAGGTCATATATTACTGTAGTCTCTAGTCAGTAATATGACCTTGAACAATTTACTGAACTACCACAAGTCACTTTTAGTTATCAATGAAATGAGAATAATAGTAGCCCCTATATAATAGTAGATGTATGGACAAAGTGAATTTTTCTGTGTAAAGTGCTTAGAGCTGTGCCTTGCGTACTGTAAATGGTATATATGTATGTCTGGTGGGCCTAATTCTCCAACTTGCCAGGCATAACCCCCTCAGGGCCTTTGATGTGCTCCACTTTCAACCTGAACCACTCTTTGCCCCAGACAATGGCCTGGCCCGTTTGTCATTTCCTGTAGGTCTTTATGCAAATGCTGTCTTCTGTCTTTAGTGTAGTCCTTCCCTGGCCACTCTCTCTAAAATTACAACTTCACATCAGCTCCTGTGCTCAATGGTTAGTGTACTGGCCACCTGCACAGGGGCTGGTAGGTTTGAACCTGGCCTGTGCTTGCTAAACAACAATAACTACAATAACAACAGCAACAAAAATAGTCAGGCATTGTGGTGGGTTCCTGTAGTCCCACTGACTTGGGAGGCTAAGGCAAGAGAATCACTTAAGCCCAAGAGTTCGAGGTTGCTGTGAGCTGTGATGCCATAGCACTCTACCAAGGGTGACATAGTGAGACTCTTTCTCAAAAATAATAATAATAATAATAATAAAATTACAATCTCACCATAATCTCCCCACACTCTTTGTCCAGTTGTCAGTTTTATTCCACCAGCAAGTCATATGCTAGATAAAGGGGACTGTTATTTCCTTATCATTTATGTGTTTCCTTATATTTCTCCTTAACATTTTTTTCTTTTTTTGCTTTTTATGCTTTCTGACTGCTACTTTGTGTGTTCCTGATTTACCCTGTTAAGAGTGTGTCTCCTCACTAAAATGTAAGCTCCATGAGAACAGAGATTCCTTTCTGACTTCTCTGGGCTGTGTTCTCACCACTGGGGGGAGCACTGACACACAGTAGGCTCTTAATCCATATTCGTTTCATGCATGCAAAATTGAATGGATGTGTCCTCTCAGTGTCAGGGGGATCACATGTCTGAAATTATGTGGAATCTTTAGTTTTGTATTCAAGAGGTTGCAGACACTTGAGTTTTTATAGAACTATAAAATTGGCTGCAGGCCTTGGTGTGAATTAGAAAAAGATACTGCTTCCTCCAGGATATGGCCTGAGCTAGGGCTCAGGATTAGTCAGGGAAAGAACTGGAGTGACAGCATGCTCCATTTGCTGTTAACTTTGCATTTAGTCAAAATGCAAATTCCTTTTTATTAAGAGGCTCGACTGAGATACTAACACAATTAATTGGAATGTTTTCATGAAATAAACTAAAAGTTGGCGAGTAAGCATCAAAATCTCTATGTTTCTAATCAGTGTATGCATATCAAATACTGTGTTCCAGTTTCTTCTACGTGTGTTCCAATGAGGTTATTTATTTGATAGCATGGAGTTTTATTTAAACCTTTTATGTCTATTTAAAACAATATAAAGGATAACTTCAGTTGAGGTCATTGCATTTAAACTTGATATAAATATGCTTGAAAATTTATTTTTAAACCTAAAGAATTTTTTTCCTGTGACAAGCAGAGTTGCCATTTTGGTTTTTTAATTTAAAATTGCCTCATTATAGGTTTGAAAATTTGGTTTTGAAATTTTTACTTTATTTTGAATCACCAAGGAAAAACTGGATAATCTCTACAATAAGATAATCCATTTTATACATAGAAATGTTTAAGATCAATGCTTTCTGGATTCAGCTTAGAAATACTAGGTTGTTCTTGATTCCCTGGTACAACTTTCATGCGCTAAATGCTTTTGTCACACTAGCAATTAAAGATAGTCTGTGTATTTCTGTCTTCTCTTTTTTCCAACCACTATATTAATGTAAAGTTTTATTTTTTCTCTGCACTCTTTATACATAGGACTATCTGTTTAATTCTTTCACATAGAGATATTCTCTCCATCTCAGTCTGTCTCAGACAAAAATATCCCAAGTTCCCATAAAATGGGGATGTAAATGTATAAATCACAGTGGAGTTCCAGGATGGCCTCTTAGAACCTCCCCATTCCTGGCTAAGGATCCACATGACCTATAAGAAGAGTTGATGAGTATAATCCAGTACCTTAAGTAATCTTTGCAGGCTCAGCATGACCATGTTTATTTTACTTAACAAATGTCTGATTTACAGTGGTGATTCCTATGTAGGTGCCTTGGACCTAGATCTTCTTTTTTGCAGTCACTTCAGTTGTATGTTTTTCTTCCTTTTTTAAAATATCCAGTGATTATTGATTGACTTGCAGAAATAACAAGACATGTGGAGACAAGGGGGGTCCATGATGTAATGTTATTCTCAGGTAGATAATACTTCCATAAATCTCCAGGGAATTCATGAATTCAATGTTTTACCTTCACCAGCTAGCTTTTGACTAAAATACTTTATCACCAAGTATTTTCAATAAAAGCTGTCCAAAATTCTACAATCCAGCAAATAGCATGAAATTCATGAAATTAGAAACATGTGACATCAGACTTGCCTCCAGGATCCCTGATACTCTCCAGACATCAGTTCCTATAAAGAATAAGTTAAAGTCCTTTAAAAGTAAGGACTTTAACTTATTAAAGTAAGTTGTACCATGGAATCAAGAACAACCTAGTATTTCCAAGCTGAATCCAGAAAGCATTGATCTTAAGTAAGTAAGTAAGCAGAACACAAGCCTTCTAAGAAGTGAGACTTCTGGAGGTGGTGGGTTATGTCAGTTAACTTCCTCTCCCTTTACGAAGGTCATTTACAATGTCACTTCCCTTCCTAGACTCTTTCTCTAGCCTTAACCTTGATGGTGCAACTTGTAGCTTTGGGATTACTTCAACCTGGGCCTAGAATTGGATTTTGGAATTTCAGCACAGCTCTCAGGTCCTGAACTGAGATATATAGTACATAGAAGAATGCACATGTAATTGTCCAGGGATTCAAGAAACATTCAAAGACATGGTACTTAAACCAAGAGTGGAGGGATGAGTAGACGTCCTCAGGTATACAAGACAAATAAGGCATAGGAGCAGGGGAGCACCACATGCTTAGATATTTAAGAAATGGGAGCTAGTGAGGCTTTGGGGAGGGTGCTGAAAGGACAAGTTGTACTAGAATGAATCACAATGGCCTTTTAGGCTTAATTTGAATTTTAGTTTGCTGGCCTTACTCACCTAAAAGCCTCTTGAAATTGATTGAGAGGTACATGTCTGATAATCTTTTTAAAAGCAATTATAAACTATCAAGTTTTATATATAATGTGTTTAAAGACATATAAATTAGAAACAAATTGACATTACATATTTATATATTTAATGACTCCTACTTATGCTTGATTGGAGGATAGATTTACAGACACTGGTCAGTCAATTATATTTATCTCTGAGGATGCCGACAGGAATAGGTGACTCTTGTTAATATCATTTGTCATGATGATAGAGAGCCTCTTAAGAGGATTGCTGGGAAGATGAGGCTAGGCAGGGTGGTTGGAGACCGATTTTGAAAATCTTTTGAATGTCATGCTCAGTAAAGCTTGTAAGTGTGTTGCGGAGTTATTTTTAATTTAGATTTGTTTTGTTGGAGGGAATTAGGCAGCAATGTGAGGTCAAGAGATTGTTGCCTAGGAGAGCAGTCAGTCACAAGGAGGTTGCAATATCAAAGAGATGGTGATATGAATCCAGGTCAGGTCAGCAGGGATGAATGGAGATAAATGAGCTCCTGCAGGGGTAGGGCAGCAGGACCGGGTCATTAAAAGTACGTGGTGGACACAGTGTGTGTCTCTCTCAGGCTTTTCTCATCCAGCTTGATGTTCTATAGGCAGTGAGACGGAGAGCCTAGTGGGGATCGTACTGTGTGAAATAAGCAAACGCTAGGACTTCCTCCTTTTTTTAATAACTGAATATATTGCACACTTGTAGAATTTAAAGAAAGGTAGAACTTGTAGCAAAAGTGAGTAGAATGGTGGTTTCCAAAGGTTGGGGGTGGCGCTGAGGGAAATGGGGTGATATTAATAAAAGGAACACACTTTCAGTTCTAAGATAAATTTCGAGTATTTAATGTACAGCTTTGTGACCATAATTAATAATACTGTCTCGTACACTAGAAATTTGCTAAGAAAGTAGGCCTTAAATATTACCAAAAAAGTATTGAGGTAATGGATACGCCAATTAACTTGATTGTGACATGTACGTGTATCAAATTATCACACTGTACACTTTAAATATATGTAATTTTATTTGTCAGTTACCCATCAATAAAGTTGAAAAATAAGTGAGAAATTAGGGGGGAAAGGAATTATAAATGACTCCCTGGGGACCCCGTGATTGTTAGGATGATGCTGTTATGGAATATAGTGGAATTCACAGAAACGAACCTAAGTATTTGGAGAAAATAATTTCTGTTGTTGATAATTTTGTACATGAGGTTTTCCTAAGACATCTGTGTGGCTAGGTCTAATGATAATAATTATGGTAAATTTAACATTTATCAAGTACTTGCTTGTAGCGAGGCACTGGGATTCATGCATTTTTCTCAACTTAACGATGATGAAAGTGGAGCTTATTTAAGATAAATAATTTGGCCTAAGAGTGTTGGCTGGGAGCTGCACACAGACAATCTGACTCCTAAGCCTATAGACTCATATTTAGCCACAGCGCCATATGGCTTCTGGAGCTTAGGAGGGATGTCAGCGATAGAGATGGGGATTTGAGAGCTATTAGTTTCTAAGTGATCCCTGCGGTTGTGAAAAGAGATGAGTTTTCCTAGGGAGAGATTATAGAAGGAGAATGCTGGCTGAACACATCATACAACTTAAGCAGAATAAAGTGATTATAGACATTTAGTGTCATGCACTGTTGTAAGACTGCTTTACATTGATTTCCTGTTGCAAGCAAATGGCTTTCTGAGTGTAGCGATGTACCTTTGTTCAATGCAGTTCATCTCTCATTTATTCTTTGGGGACAAAGCCAATTTAACAATATGTATGAGTAATTCTTTTCTTAAGAAATTGAGACGAACAGGTGACCTTCTGCACTTCCTGCTTATGGCAGGTTAAAAAGGAAGGATTGGGGTTGGAGGACTGTCTTCGATTTCCCTGCGAAGCTATGGCTACTGTGCTTCTTTATGTCACCCAGTACAGCTAGATTTCTTCACTCTTGACCAGGATGAGAATAGGAAAGAAAAATTACAGAAAATTATAACATAAAACAGAAAACACACGTCACTGTACAGGCTAATTTGACATCACTGTACAGGCTAATTTGGACTTTTCTTTTTAGTGAAAAAATAAAGAAATAGAAATGCTCCCTTGTTTCCTAGTACCCTCACATAGTGCCCTTGGTCTCTCTCAAATTTCTTTTTAAAAATTCTTTTCCAGTTGTAATAGATGTGACAACAGATTTTAAATGACCCATAAGTCCCTGACATATGTTTTCATTATCCCTACATTCCAGTAATTCTCTAGTCCACAAAATCTAACATTTTTTATGTAGAAGGTCAAGGATACTTTTCATCTTGCAAAATGAGGAGACACTCATTAAAATGAAGATACCCCTGGAAGGGTAACTCTTTAACTTACTGGTTCTCAGACTTAATTACACAGCAGATTTACTGCCTCAGGAGCTCTAAACAAGAGCAGGGCCAGAGCTTCATTTCCAGAAGTTACCGGTTTAATTGATTTGTGATAAGTATTGGGCATTAGTATTATTTTTTGCTTAAAACAACACAAACTTATTGCCTTACAGTTCTGGACACTCACAAGTCCAAAATCAAGATGTCATCAGGGCGGTGCTCCCTCCCTTCGCTCTAAGGGAGGATCATTCCTTGATCCTTATAGCTACTATGGGCTTTTCTGGGTGTTCCTGGGCCTGGAACTATACAACCCCAGCCTCTGTTTCTGTGTTCACAGGTCTTCCCTATGTGTCTAATCTCCCTCTACGTTTATTTTTATAAAAACACCTGTCATAGGGCCCACAAGTATTACCCAGAAAAATCTCCTCTCGGGATCCTTTTTAAAATCTATGAAGACCTTTTTTGCCAATTGGGTCATATTCACTAATGCTGTCAGATGGGGAAGCTGCAGCCTTGGGGGCACGTGTGGCCTTCGGGATCCTTTAGTGTGGCTTTTTGACTGAATCTAAATTTTATAGAACAAATTCTTTTCTCATGCATGATTGAAAGGTCAAATCAGATTCTCATAAATTAGAAGTTTTACCCAGTAGCAAGCTTGAGGCCAGTGTGTCTGGAATGTGGTAGATGATGGGAGGGTGTATCAGGTGTGGTTGGGGAGGTGGGCAGCAGTGAGACCTTGCAAGGACTTGTCAACCCTGGTTCTAGATTGTGCTTTCATAGCCATGAGAGGCTATTAGGAGGTAAGAGGGGTATTTAAGTGATCCACTTCTCCTAAGCAGGCCCAGATTAACTGGGCACTTGTCCTTTGACAGAGGACACTTGTCAGATGTGTATTTTGGAGAGAATCAACAGTTCCTTACCCAATGGCTATATCTGCTGCCAAAGACTTTCCTGGCCAGAAAAACACTAATGTTTTTTTTTTTCCAAGGGAAACATTTAGAGCTGCCTCTGCATACTGTAAGTCAGGAGGTTCATGCCAATTTGTAAAAGTGGGTGGATAATGGAGATAGAAATACTTGGTTTTCAGCACAGGGTTAGAATTATCTACAAGAGAGGTGCAAAATGGCAAAACATTTTAACCCATCTGTGATAGCTTAGAATAATGTTAAAACTGACTACACAAAGAAATTAAATATGTACAGAAATTGAAAACACTTATTCTTCTATATGGAATGCAATACATTGCTGAAGTTCATTCTTCTAATAGAAGAAAAAAAAAAAAAAAGCGGGGTGGGGGGAGACAGTAGATGTGCCAAGTTAATCTACATAAAGCACAATGGAAAGTGGCTGAGAAGAGGACGATTTAGGAAAATGATCTCTCCAGGAATGCTGCCAAGGTCAGTGGCAGTAGATATTGATTATATAGCCCTGTCATGGATTGGTTTAACCAATCATTCTGAAAATTGAATTGGATTTTTCTTTCTGAAATGATGTTTTTGAAGTTGTGCCAAATGCAATTTCTCTCCCCACCCATTCTGGTTTGTGTCCGCTTTTCAGACTTAATGCTGCTCAGACATTTATAATGTTGGTCACAGGAAAAGTCCTTTTGTATGTCCAGAGCAAACTGATTACCTTACATCATTTCACATGACAATGTTCCTTACATTAAAATATAGCATGCTCTGAAACAGTGCATCTGTAATACGCAATGCAGTGTGGGAATGGGTTAGGTACAGATGAGAAGGGAAAGCAAAAAATCATAGCAAGCTGTATAAATAACATGACTACATAATTTATCCATCTGCTAGTAGAAGGTACGGTAATTACTCAGGACAACAGGCTTAAACTGGAGACCTCTTGGGAAAACCGGTACCTATAATTGTCCTTTGAATAAGAGGAGATACAAAAAGCCAAAGGGAAGGAAAATGTTGGTGACAGGTATTTGTTGAAAGAACAAGAATCAGAATTAAGCTTCAGAGCAGGATATGTGATCATTGGTAGTGTTTGAAAAAATGGATTATGGACTGGGACACATGGACATTTTGAGGTTAATTTAATGAGAATGTTGGTAGCAACACCCTTGGCAGTAAGA
Source organism: Otolemur garnettii (assembly GCF_000181295.1). Lineage (NCBI taxonomy): Eukaryota > Metazoa > Chordata > Mammalia > Primates > Galagidae > Otolemur > Otolemur garnettii. The sequence goes on along the minus strand of NW_003852429.1, from coordinate 1,206,752 downwards.
ATACATTCAACATACTGAAGTGGATCCAGAAGTTGATCAATGCAGATATTCAAAATATGTTAGTAAAAAATGAATGAAGCATAAATATTGTCCTGTGAGATGGGAAAAACTAAAATCTGAGAATAAGTGTATTAGGAGATAAGAAAGAGTTACTGCCATGAAATTTACAGGTACTATCTAGGATGATTGAAAAGATTTCATGGACCATGTACATTCCAGGCAGCCTGGAAAGATGTATAAGTTTTGGGAAAAAAAGCAGATGAGAATGAAGGATATTCCAGATATAGAGAATGGTAAAATGCAAGGTGTATTTGGTAATGACTTGACTTCAATGTGCCATGTAAATAGAGTTTTAGAATCTTATGTGTTCAAAGGTAGCTTGTCACCAACTCAAATGATGTCCCAGAGATTCAAAATGTGCCATTTGCTAATTGATGGATACCTTACTAAAAGTTATACCTGTTATAAGGGAAAATGAAGTTTGGAAATTTATCAAAGGTGAACATGAAATTGAAGATTTTGACAATCATAAACTATTTCAGAATGTAAAATTCTTACCATTCTACTCAGGTTTATTTAATTAATTTTTTCCACTTCTGTGCCTACTCTTTAACCATGTTAATTTAAAAAATTGCCCTGTCATTTGAGATATAAATATAATTGAGTCAAAAATAAAAAAAATAAAAAAAACACTGATTGACAATACTCCTGTCATCCTTCACACATGATTTTTTTTTTTTTTTTTTTGAAACAGGGTCTCACTTTGTCACCCTCGGTAGAGTGTTGTGCATCACAGCTCACAGCAATCTCAAAGTCCTGGGCTTAAGTGATTCTCTTGCCTCAGCCTCCTAAGTAGTTGTGATTACAGGTGTCCTCCAAAATGCCTGGCGATATATATATATATATAGTTTTTTTTTTTTTTTTTTAGAGATGAGATCTAACTCTGGCTCAGGCTGGCTTCAAACCTGTGAGCTCAGGCAATCCATCCGCCTCAGCCTCCCAAGTGCTGGGATTACAGGGTGAGCCGCCCCGCCTGGCACACCCAGGAATTTTAATAATACTTACGATCACAGCATGCTGTCCCTGTTTTCTGTTAAGTCGGCTCAGTCTCCAGGCCTGCTGGTTCTCCCAGACCTGTAGTAATTCAGATAAGGAACTTCGCCTCTTTCCCTTTGTTTTCTCCATAGAGCAGTTTCTGTACAGCCTCTTGGCTTAGAGACTGTTGAAAGCAGTCATGCACCGACAATGCCTGTGTCATCTATTCGGGAGTTGTTCCCAGGAAGCGAGAAGGAGATGGTGGAAGGAATGGTGCTGGGAAGGCTTTGAAGCCCACATGGCGTGTAATTGATGCTGCGTTGTGAGCAGGGAGGGCTCAACCCCAAGGATGCTGCCAAAGCCGAGCTCAGAACACCGGCCAGAGTGGTCCATCCCTAAGACAGGAGTTTGAGCATCTGTGTCCCAGCTTCTGCCTACGCTGCCTGAAGGTTGATGTTGCTGTGCACTCACCTGCATTCTGCACGGGCTCATATTATAATAGCATAAACAAGCTGCTGTAGCATTTGATAAGATTCTGGGGCAGAGCAGCCCAGGAAGGGAGTGCAGGCATGCAGAAGCACAATAGTTGAAGTGTCTGTCTAAGCTCATTAACAACTGTCTTCCACACAGTGCTTCCAACTGGAGAGGGTGCAAGCAGTGGGCACACGTTTACAGAGCACTTTTATGAAGTGGATCTACCTTTGATTTCAGAGGAGGTTTATGTTGCACAAAAATTAGGACTTCACCTTAGAGTTGACTATTAGTTACCTGTATTTTTAAAGATGTTTGTTTATCCTCAATTCTTATTTTGTAGGCTCCAGACACTTCAACCTGCCACTTCATCTGTTGCCTCACTTCACATCTCACGTTCTTCTATCTAAGGTCCTCCTCTCGGGGAGCTTTCTTAGGAAATTAGTAGAACTGATCTTACTCGGCAGCACAATGGAAACTCCCACCGCTATCCCTTGCGTACCTGAAACATATTTATATTCTTTTGGAAGACCCACTCATCTACTCTGAGTATCACTGTAGGTGGATCAGACAAGAACTTGCACGTATTGTGAAAGTTCAGTCTTTTATCCCATTCTCTGTCAGCCAGGGTAAGTTGAATGAAACGGTTCAGAAATTTATTTACCCATTAATATGAGTGACACCTCTGACTCCCGGTGTGACACCTTCCTTGTGGCAGAAGGGCCTCCAGGCCGTGTGGATTTGAAATAGTTTATTTTTCCCTGAAGCTTAGAGGAGTTGAGTAACTTCCACCTGACACAGGTAGCGAGGGACAGAGTGAGATTTAGATCCACTGATGTCTCTTTGAGGCCAAAGTCTCGTACCAAATATGTTATCATCACACGATTTGCCTTTCTAAAAATAATGCTATGCTTATATTTTGTGGGCCTATTAGCTCTTTCTTAATTAGGACTGGTTGGAAAGTTTTCAGGCAAAGACAGAAATTTATCTTTTTTGAATAAATTCAGTCTATCTAATGATCAGTTGAAATGCTTTGACTGAGGAAACCTCTGCTTTTCCTAGCTGATGATCAATTTCTTTCCCATCAGTTTACTATTGAATTCAGTTGCATTTGCTTTTTCATAAATTTGACTGAATAGAGTAAGGAAAATGTAGTAATTACTCTGTAGTAATTCCTAAACTACAGAGGCGTCAGCTCAAGGATCTCTACATTTAGGCCTGATACACTCAGTATCAAAATGGCATGGGAAGAAAAAAAACTAATATTATGTGTGGAGTCTTTAGCATAATTTCTCTTGAATTTTCTGTGATAAAACTCAGGCTGACATTTTTTTAACCTCCTTCTTTCAATTAATTTTACACAGGGTGTACATAAAGTTTATGAGCAATTTAAAATAGTTTAACACAGTAAATTGCGCACGAACTTTACGTCCACCCCGTATACTGAATTCACAAATCACGATTATGATGGATTGTCTAACTTGAAATCTTTTTGAATATGTTTTCTGTTACCAAACACAGTTTTCAAACGGGCAAAAATCATCATGCATAAAATTTTAAACTGTTTAGAAAATTTTTATTTTTGCATTACTGTTATAAATATACAGAGAAGAAGCCCCAAATGATAGCATATAAACTATGGTTTATGTAGATATGCCCCAAACATACGTCTAATAAAGAAAAGAAAACATATAATCTGCAATTAAAATTGCAGAATTATTTTTGCTTTTGTTCCATCCTATCGTATTTATGTGTTTAATGAAGAGTGTAGACAGGTGTTGTCCAATGTGAGTGTGCACAGGGGCGTGCTGTGTTACTGAAGAGTGTAGACAGGTGTTGTTCAATGTGATGTGCACAGGGGCGTGCTGTGTTACTGAAGAGTGTAGA
>NW_003852429.1:1162074-1203339 GCF_000181295.1 Otolemur garnettii | reverse complement strand
GTGCACAGGGGCGTGCTGTGTTACTGAAGAGTGTAGACAGGTGTTGTTCAATGTGATGTGCACAGGGGCGTGCTGTGTTACTGAAGAGTGTAGACGGACTGTATTTTATACAGTGGTTAACATAAAATTTAACATCCCTCAGCTATGGCTGTGTTTTTCCATGTAATTTGTGCCTTTAATTATTAGTATATTTATCCAGTACACGTCTAGTTCTATAAATGAGCCCCGTTGTATGTGTGTGTTTGTGTGTGTATAAAATATTCTAGGAGAGTTCTTCACAATGCTCCAAAGCAAAGCCCTTGATATTAAGTCCTAAAAGAAGAAGTCCTTGCCAGAGATTAACTATGTCCAGGCCCTGACATTCTAAAGTCACCTTTCATTTTTTTCCAAAGCAAAGTAATTGTGTTGATATTGAAGTGTCAATGGAAAAAAAATAGGTTGGTATTCTAGATATACAGTTTAATAATTGCCATTCCTATCATTATAAGGACAATAATGCACTTAGTTTTTGCTCCAGAAAGGTTAAGGACACTGTTACATTATCAAAAGTAGCACTTTCAAAATTGCACAAAATGATACATGTTCTTTTAAAGGCATTTTATCAGTGGCTATTGATTCAACCCAGAAACTGGATTTAATAATGACTGCTTTTCTAAGTACATGTCACAGTGAAGTCCCTGAACCAGTAATCTTCAAAGGAGTGGGCTGTGCCTGCCTTGACACCTGTTCTTAAGACTTTTAGCTTATCAAAATGTTTATTAAATTGGCAAAAGATAAGTTGTGGTAATTTTATTACCTTATTATTTTTAACATGCCTTTAAGTTTGTACTATTATGTGGAATACATATTAGTTTAATGAAAATTAGCTTTTTCTTAGATTTTTGGCTGGAGTATATACCCTTGATCTTTAGAAAAAGTTTACATTTGATTTTTAAGCTATGCAATTAAGAAATTAATCTAGTAGTGTAACCAAGATGGAAAAGAATTGAAATAAATATTTAATTTCACATATATTCTTTGTGCATTTTAATATTTAGCATTAATTTTTATAAAATTAATAATTTTATAAAATATTAAAATTAATAATTTTATAAAATATTAAAATTAATATTAATTTGTTTAAATTTAATATTAAATTTATTAATAAAACATGTTTTGTATATATTTTTATTAACTACTCTTTTCTATTCAAATCTATTTATTTTGGGGTATAATAGCAAAGTAGTAAGCCAAATAAAATTTAATGAACAAGAATTTACTAGGTTCTGTTTTTAAAAATTGACTAAATTAAGTAATATAGAAGGATTCTATTTTCAAAGAGAAATTCCTAGCCTTTCTGCTTGTAGGATAGTTGATGACTAAATAAGAAAAGCTTACAATGGCATTATGTCAAGAAATGTGAAGGGTCTGAGATACTACCCTACTTGTAAACTAATGAATGAACTGACCCGCTAAGATGTCATGGGTGCTGGCAGAAGATACGAGACTTTTGTGTCAGAGACATAAGACTTCACTGATCTCCGTGTAAGAGTGGTCAGGGTCTGAGCGTTTGCTCCAAGGCACCAAGTCCTTCAGCTTACAGAGTGACATGAGGAGGGTCAGGGACTACCTGCACTCACAATGGATTGTGCTATAAGAGACGAGCCCCAAATTTTGGACCTGAATCTTTTCATATGGGCAGTAAGCAAACCCAATTTTTGCTCTAGAGAGAGACACAATCTGTGCCTTCCAAAGCTGTTTAGTATTCAAACATACTTTAGAAGATAGTCTGTAGCTAAAGGAAATCAGTGCCTTTCCACAGAGACACTCTGGACGATTGTCTCCTCATGGACTGGTTTACGCATGAGTTTCTGGATCCAAATAAGTTGTGTTTAAGTTTTTATGAAATAGAATCCTATGAAAGTCCAAAGCAGGTTGAAAAATAGCTACTTTAAGCCCTTAATTAGATTAAATTTTCATCAGTAGAGTATTTACTGGGAGCCACAGAAAGATGTGTAGATTGCGCTGAAATTTTTTTCCTTTCTTTTCTCTAGTCATTTATTTATCCATACAATGAGTTGACAACTATTTTTGCTATAATAGAAATAGGTAATACAAATGTAAATAGGACATGTTCTCAGCAATTAACTTTTAGAAGAAAAAGACCAATAAATCAACAATTATAAGGAATTTATATGATAAAAGGTCTTTTAATCAGTTGATGGAAATATGGTCAAGGGATCACAAAGTAATCTAATTATGGAATTTTTTTTAATTTACATGGCTTTAAAACAACTATATGTTATTTGTCAGAGGCAGCCCATGCATTCTACTGCCTATACCAAGTTGGATGGTCACTATTAACTTCAGCTATATTGGGTTAAAATAGATTCTATCTTATTTACTTTATGTTGTGATCCTTATTTTGCTTAAAAACATGACTCAGAGATGCAAGCCTGAATATATGTCAGGAACAGGAAATTCTTAACATATATTTCTTTTAAATGACTATTTCTGTTAGATCTTTGCCATATCATCAAACTCTCCTTCCACATAGTAACAGAATCTGTTTAATTCATGGTTTTCAATTTAGGATTAATTACTAAAGCATATATTATTCTGGCTTGTTCAGTGGGTCTCTTATATCTTAAAAAAGTAAACCAGTTAGGACAGCGCCTATGGCTCAAAGGAGTAGGGCACTGGCCCTATATACCAGAGGTGGTGGGTTCAAACCTGGTCTCGGCCAAAAAAAAAAAAAAAGAAAAAAAGTATACCAGTTAAATGATAGAATTAGGAAATAGCCAAATATTGATTGATTTTATAGTTTGATGATCTGCTCATTGTTGTCTAAACCTGCTCATTCTCTAAAATTATTTTATGCCCATTTTAGCTTTATGAAAGAAAGAAAGATTATATGGGAACTTACAATTTTTTATAATTTTCATATATTCATGTTGCATGAATTCTTTTATTTAGCTTTTGAGATTCATCCATTGCATATGTTAGGAGTTCTTTCTTTTTCATTCCTGGGTATTATTCTGCTGTATGGATGTACTATCATTTATTTACCCCTTGAGCAGTTTGGTAGACATTTTTTCTGTTTATCTTTTTTGACTATTTTGAATAAAGATGTTATAGATTTTTGTGTATAAGTCTTTGTGTAAATATTTATTTTTCTATTTTGTAGGCCATATGGTACCTGTTGTTGAACTTTTCAGAAACCTGCTAAATAGTTTCCAAAGTGGTTGTATTATTTTACATTCTCATTAGCAATACACAAGGGTCACGGTTTTTCTGCCTTTACTAACACTGGTTTTTGTCAGCCTTTTTGATTTAGCCAGTCTGTGAGTGCATCGTGGTATCTCGTAACTTTATTTTGTATTTGCCTAATGATGACTGGTGTTGTACATCTTTTCATGTGAGCAATTTTAGTTACATATCTTCTTTTCTGAAATGTACATCCAGCTTTTGGTGGTTGTAGTTCTGAGACAGAGTCTTGTTCTGTCTCCCCTGCAGGAGTGCACTAATGTCATCACAGCTGACGGCAATCTCAAACTCCTGGGCTCAAGCCATCCTCCTGTCACAGCCTCCCAAGTAGCTGGGAGTACAGGTACTGTACCGCCATGCATGGCTGATTTTTAATTTTTTTTTTATAGAGATGACTATTTCTCCCTGATTCTATGGCTGACAAACACTCCTTCCAACTAATACAGTATTTACATAGTCAAACATTTGGGGTTATAGTCCTGCACCCTTGTGCCATCTCCCTGTTTTTCATTGGCTACCAGAGTGCAAACTGTTTGCTTGATTTTTTTTTTTTTTTTTTTGGTGGAGTCACCTCACAGTGCCTAATAAATACAATCAGATAATTATTCTACTTATTATTATGGTCACATTGTATCTAGGTACAGATGTATTTTCTTGATCTTTATTTTCTTAAAGAAAGATGTACAACTGAGATTTATCGAAATATATATCCACGCGAGATCTACTTGAAGGTTAAAATTTGTTTCATGTTATGATTAATTGAAAAATTGTTCATTGGGCAAAGTCATATCATTCAACTGCAAAAGACAGTAATCCAATATTTCATGCTTAATGCATTTAGTAGAAATAATTTTTGTTTTTAAGAATCACCAGCTTTTCTGCTTCTTAAAATTACTTACATTTTAACTCCCAGTGGCATTTTGCTTTTTATTTTAGGAATAATAGTAGTGAGAGATCTTAGATACATACTAGACCATTTGCTTTGCAGGTTTGTTATCCAGATTTCCCAAGTCTTTAAAGATTGACAGGTGTACACTGCAAAGAAAGGTAAATAGCTTCTGAGGTTCAAGAGTATTCCCTCGGGGGCCTGAGTGTGTCCAAGAGCAAGAAAGTTAATAACTCTTATTTCCTAATGCAGAAGAAGTATGAAGGAAGTGTTTAATGCCCACGGGACTTTTCCATAGTTGTGAAGTTTTCTTCCCCTCTTCATAACAACTAAAAAATTATTATAATTTTACTTTTTGTCTAGTTACTTAGTTTTAAAAATTTGGTTATATCAATAAACTTTCATTCTCATATAAATTCTTTTTATCTTTTTATACCCACAAAAAATATGTAGATGGCAGAGAGTATAAAATACACAAGGGAAAATGAGCAAATATTACTTAGAAATATTTCATAAACAGAATAAAACCAGACTGTTATTTAAAATAATATTAAAAATTTCTTTTTTTCTAGATCTATTAATAAAAATGAGAACTGGATGAAGCTTATAAATATTTTCATTGAAATCTATAGAATAAAGATACGTTCAATCTGTTTGCTAGGTTGTTGCCTGTATTTCTAAGGCAGTAATGTTTATCATGTCAGCTCCTTGCTTTCAATGTCAGTGGTTACCTTCCTATCTAGTGCTAGATGTAACCTCAATTTATCTTTCCAATGTTATCTTTGTCCTCTTCTGATACATTTTTTTATTGTCAAACACAACACAAATGAAAATAATTATTTTATTTTATTTATTAAGCCACTGTGAGGTGGCTTTACCAAAAATATACAAATCAAAGAAATAGTTTGCTCTCTGACAATGAATGTCAAAAGGAAGATATATGAAATTGTATTTCTTTTTTTTTTTTTTTTTGAGACAGAGCCTCAGGCTATCCCCCTCAGTAGAGTGCCATGGCATCGCAGCTCACAGCAACCTCCAAGTCCTGGGCTCAAGCGAGTCTCCTGCCTCGGCCTCCTAAGTAGCTGGGACTACAGGTGCCCGCCACAACGCCTGACCATTTTTTGGTTGCAGCCATCATTGTTGTTTGGCGGGCCCGGGCTGGGGATTCGAACTCGCCACCTTAGGTGTATGTGGCTGGCGCCTTAGCTGCTTGAGCCACAGGCGCCAAGCCCACACTGTTTTGAAAATTAATCATCTTCTAGAATACTAGAGATGATCAGGAATACCGTTTAAGGCTGGCCTCCTCTGTTTCCTATAGGACCACAAGCGGGAACACACAGGTAGCTCTTTATACTTAATAAGAGAAACTAACGAGGCCATGTTCATGTCACTGAGCCTGGACCTCACTCTGCAGTTCTTGGTTACACCTCCCAGTTAAAACCTGCCCAAAGCCTTTTTTTGAACTGAGTCTTGTGGTTTCCATGGACAATGTATAGATGAGACTTTCCAAATGGCTAAAAAAAGCATAAGACAAAAATGTAAAACTTCACTATTAGAAGTGCAAACTAAAGAGAAAAAAATACCACTTAGAAATCATTGTGGGGAAGAAGAAAATGTAAAAGATTTTATTATTGATCGGCAAGCATGGAATATCTATTTTCCTTTTTCCTCTGGTATAAATCATAGCAGGTGGTTATTTTCTAATACAAGCATTGTGATGATTGCAGAATTGACTTGTAGAACAGAGACAAATCTCATCCTCTAAAGTCACTTGTTAACATTCTTAGAGATCTCAGAAAAAAACAACCACCACCTTTTTTTGGAGCAAGTCTCTGTTTCTCACCCAAGCTGCACCTCGCGGCACAATCACAGCTCACTGCGCCTTCAACTCCGCTCAAGTGATTCTTCTGCTATAGACCCCTGTGTAGTTATGACACAGGTGTATACCACCATGTCTGGTGATTAAAACTTTTTTTTTGTTGTTAGAGATCAAGTCTCTCTTTGTTGTCCAGACCAGTCTTGAACTCCCAAGGTTCAAGCAATTCTCCCACCGTGGCCTCTCAGAGTGCTGGGATAACAGCTGTGAGCTACTGTGCAGCCCAAGAACCTATTATTGTTGTTGTTGTATATATTTTTATTCCTTGAGAGTACAAAGAACCAGTTTACCCTCTTTGCATATTTTAGGTAAAGACCCTAAAATATATAGTTGTGTCCCACCTCCAAGAGGTGTGTCGCACCATGACCTCCCCACCTTCCTCCCTCCTTCCATCTCTCTGCTCCCCCATTCCTCTATCCCCACCATGTACTAGGTCATCAATTGTCCTCATATCAAAATTGAGTATGTTGGATTCTTGCTTCTCCGTTCATGTGATGCTTTACTAAGAAGAATGTGTTCTACCTCCATTCAGGTTAATACAAAAGATGTAAAGTCTCCATCTTTTTTGGCGGCTGAATAGTATTCCATGGTGTACGTATACCACAGCTGGTTCATCCATTCCTGGGTTGGTGGGCATTTAGGCTGTTTCCACAATTTGGCAGTTGTAAATTGAATTGCCATAATAAAATGATTTTTTTTTCTTCTGGGTAGATGCCTAGTAATGGGAATTCAGGATCAAATGAGAGGTCTAGTTTGATTCTTTGAGGATTCTCTATACATCCTTCCAAAAAGGTTGTATTAGCTTGCAGTCCCAGCAGCAGTGTAAAAGTCTTCCCTTCTCTCTACATCCGTGCCAGCATTTGCAGCTTTGAGATTTTGTGATGTGTGTCCTTCTCACTGAGGTTGGGTGATATCTCAGGGTGGTTTTGATTTGCATTTCTCTGATAATTAGGGACTATGAGCATTTTTTCATTTGTTTGTTAGCCATTCGTCTGTCTTCTTTAGAAAAAGTTTTACTCATCTCTCTTGCCCATAGATAGAAGGGATTGTTGGCTCTTTTAATGTTAATTTGAGTTCTCTGTAGGTCTTAGTTATAAAGCTTTTCTCAGATTCATAATATACAAATATCTTTTCCCATTCTGATGGTTGTCTGTTTGCTTTGATTGTTGTCTCCTTAGCTGTACAAAAGCTATTCAGTTTAATTAAGTCCCATTTGTTTATTTTTATTGTTCTTGCAATTGCCACTGAAGTCTTCTTCATAAAGTCTTTCCCCAGGCCTATAACTTCAAATGTTTTATTCACTTTTTTTTTGAGGATTTCTATTGCTTCATGACTTAGATTTACATCTTTTTATCCATCTTGAATCAATGTTAGTGAGTGGAGAAAGGTGTAGGTCCACTTTCAGTCTTTTACATGTGGTTAACCAGTTCTCCCAGCACCATTTATTGAATAGGGATGCTGTCCCCCAGTGTATGTTCTTGTTTGGTTTATCAAAGATTAAATGGCTGTAAGATGTTAGTTTCATCTCATTGCTCTCTATTCAAGAACCTATTATTTTTGAAATCTTATTTGGGTATTTTAAAATACATATATGCATTATTGCATATATATTATTCATAATAAATATATAATACATATATTGGTGTGTGGAGGGGTCATGGTGTGACACACTTCTTGAGGGTGGGACACAAGGGTAAGAGGGTCTTTACCTAACAAATGCAAATATATATAACTTCCTAGTAGTATAATAAAATGGAGGCTTTAATATATTTTAGAGAAGCCCTGTCAATGAGCTGTTTTAGTACAGGAGATTGAAGAACTCAGAATTTAGAGTAGGAAGCTCTAATCAGGTTTATGGCAAACTGCCATCATTCTTAAATGCATTTTAACAAGGAGATTCCATAATTTGTTTTTAGAAACTGCTCAAATGTTTTACTAAGCCTAAAATTAGGTGACTTTTTTCTATTCTGTAACCAACCTTTCTTACGATTCTAGTCCTTGATTCAGATGCTAGGGTGAATATGCCATGATTAGCACACTCCTTCATGGCTACTCTCGCAAATCATTCTACATTTATCTGCCTGCAAATTTAGTGTTTCCAACTTTCCTCCTTTATTTCAATTATTTCACTAGGAAACATTTCTTGATTTTTATTTTTTCCTATTTTCTTTTAATCTTTACCCATATAGATATCATCTACTATTTATATTTCTACATAGTGTTCTGATGGACAGTTGTAATGCATATTTAGAGTTTAACTGTCCTTATATTGGATTTCTGGAATGAAAACCTGAGCATGGGAGATCCAGTACTGTCTGCCGGCACTGAATCACTTGCAGGGAATGGATGAAGAAATTGTCACTCATAAATATTCTTTATGTTCAGGACACTTTGAAGGTGCAGTTTTCCAAGTTGTTATCTAAAACTGAGACTCAACTTAGAAAAATGTATTTCCAACTTTGTCGATTGTTATTTACTGAAAATCCACTGAGCCAGTGGCCTGTCATTTGTACATTTCACAAACTATCATGAGAAGGATTGCCAGGCAGGTCTGGCAAAATTGATTTAAATGATTAAAATTTCCCATGTGGATTTGGAATGTCTAGCTTCATTTTTATATCTAGGAGGAATTCAGTTGGCAGTAATGTTGACATAAATAATTTCAGTAGGTTAATTTTGTGTTTGTGTATTTATTTTTTATTTTTTAGGGACTAATGATAAACAGATGCTTTCAAATACATAAGAGTAGTCTTTGTATTTATGGAAATTTTCCAATATAAAGAGAGTGCAATGAAATGGCAATAAATACAGAAATGTTTTAATCCAGTTTGATGCTTTTGGACTTGCACCTTAGACGTGTTTGTATCAGTGATTTTTGAGTGAGGACTTAAATGATGATCTTCGTCTACAGGACGCTTTTTAGAAATTAGGATGTCTTCATCCCTTTTGAGCTGCTAAAGTAAAATACTGGAGAGTGGATACTTAATAAAGAACAGAAATTTATTTTCTCAAAGTTCTTGGGGCTTTGAAATCCAAAATCAAGGTTTTAGCAGGTTTGCTAGTCTGTGAGGCTGCCTCCTCTGGAGGGGAGGGACCCTGTGTCCTCGCATGGCAGAAAGCAGAAGGGCAAGAGATTGCTGTGTGAAGCCTCTTGTATGATGGCCTTGATCCCATTCATGTGGGACACTCCTTCATGCCTAATCACGTCTTAAGGGTCTCACGTCTTTACACTATCCTTGGCAGTACCTGAATTTCGGAAGAGACACATTCCAACCAGAGCACAAGAACTATCTTAACTCTGAGTTTTTAAACCTCTTCGTGCTCCGGAAGGCACAGTGGTTAAATCTGCTACTTTGCATCCCACAATGTTTTTGTGAGATAGTAAGGCAGGTTCATATGTGGGATGAGTAAACAAACGACATCATCTTTAATCAGTACAGAAATCGCGCTGAGGCTGCTAATGACAGGTGGAAAAGGACAGATCATTGTTTTCATCCAGAGAAATTAAGAATCGGAAATAATTGTAGCTATTTGGATATGATAGGGTTACCTTGGCCAAACAAATAGAGAATACACCTCTGTTCCTTCAAATTCCAGGTGGAATTCGGCAGTTTGTGAGTTTATAAACTCTGCAGACACTGTTAACATCTTTCAGTCCAGAATTCGGTCCCCGAAGCTCTCTCTCTTCCTCTCACAACATGGATGCACGTTTTTAAACAAAGAGGTCAAAATAGCTTCTTTTCTCTGAATTTCTGAAACTCTGTACCTGCTCTTTAGTCTTTTTCTTTGTTAGGGTTGAGCAAAGAATGAGCCTCAGACTTTGAGATAGCTTCTAAAAGAGAAATGAAGATCAAGAAAGGCTACACTTGGTAAAGGGGTACGGAGAAGGTAGAGAAATAAGACATAGTAAGGACACAACGTCTGCTCAGCTTTGTAACCACCTCCTGGGTGACATCTTCTTGCTTTTCATCAGCTTTGCCTGAAGACGAGCTACCAAGGAAGAAAGCCTGAGGCCAGACTTTGCAGTGGGCCGTAGGGGTAGTGAGAGTTGGCTTTATAGATCTGGATAGATATTGAAAGCAAAGAGTGAAAAAGGCAGGAGAGAACCCGAGTTTAAAAGAAAAATAGAAATTGCCTTTAAATAATGTTTTCAATACTTTTAGTTTTTGTAGAAGCATGTTGTAGGCATTCTGGAAAAAAATGGAATCCAAATAATGGTTTCATGACGTGTGACCACAGCCCCGTGATTAAAGAGTAAACAGGGAAGGACCGAGGCGGAGGGGAAATGGGGCATTCGGCAAACACCCTTCTTTAGTTAGACTTAGAGAGAAAATGGAGACATTTATTTGTACTGACTGCACATGTGAAAACAAGCGGAATAACACTTTGAAGTTACCCCCGGCCTTACATCATGAAATGAGCTGTAGATCAAAATCAAAGCTGTACCTAGGTTTAACATAAACTGTTTGCTAGAAGCAAGCGTTCACAAAGCATTTCTGAATTTTTATTAAATTCATGTCAAGAGATTATGAGTAGTCTCTTGACTCTAAAGACCCTTTTGCAGTCAGCGAGATTTACTACTTCTGAGGGCAACGTAACAGTAGACGCGTTGGTAATGCTGTTGATGGCAGTCGATGTGTGCTGGGGAAATAAACATCAATCTACTAAGTAGGATGACAGCACGAGGCAGCGGAAGACTGTAACAGTGGTCTTAACAGGAAGAAAATGCAATTCCCCCCGCTGCGCTTTATGCCTACTTTTATATGACTACGGCATTATACAAATTAATATTTAATGCAGTTCAACATCATGCTTGTCAAACAGTCGTACGGGATATAAACTGCGAAATCACACATTTTTCTCTGACAGAGGGTAATACGCTTTTTTCTATTTTTCACGGCAGCTGCTTCAAATTCTAGCGTTCTCTCACCATCATGGAGTCCCCTTTTACAGCTAATATAGTTACATAAATCAAACTGACCCAGCAAAGGTGAGAGGAAAGAGTATTTTGCTAACAAGTATTCTGAGAAAACGTGCCATGGTAGGATTGAAATAATACTGGAATTAAAACATCGACTTCTATTTTTTTCTCTTATTGAAATTTATCTTGAGAAATGTGATTTTGGAGTATGGAATATGGTAATGACCCAGAAAGACTTTTGTGGATTTGTTTTCTTTCCTTAGATGTGCCTGTGGCTTGTTCCTGGGACAGGAAAATGAGAAAGTCAGGGAGAGGATTTAGCAAACTCCTGTGATCTAAAGGAAGAGACCCAGTGGGGTCACAGGCAACTGGGCCATGGTTTATAACATTCATTCTGAAGCTTCATCTCATCTCAGGCTCATGCGGGCAACTGAGATCCATTTTCCTATTTTTCTTGATTTAAAATCAAATTAGTGATTTGTCTTGCATTGAGGATAGATTAGTGGTCACTGAAATCTAATGGCCATTTGTCAGAATAGCTATGGATACATAATTGTTATGACCTATTTTAGGCAAAATAATTAGGCAATCAGAGTTTACCATTACTCTCTATCTATTCCCCCTTCCTACATTTCTTTTCAAATTTTCAGCCCCTGTTATCAGTCTTCATGCAGTGTTTCTTTGGAAGTACTTATTCATTTTTTTCTTTCTGATTAAAATACTCAACCACCTTTCTTTCCACAAAAGAATATTGTTGTGGAAATTTTTAATCTAACTTCATGCTATAGTCAAAAATAATTGTCATAATTTACAAGATATCTCTAGTATTTCCAGGCATTACATACAGTTGGTGAGGAAGTATTATAGTCAGGAGGAGTCTTCTTAACAGCCTCTTAATTATCACAGGCAGAGAAAGGCCCAGCATGGCGATTGGGGCCTTTCACTCTGTGTTTGGCAACTCGATTGTCCGATTTCTCAAGCTGGAATTTTTGGAGTCATCTTTCGTCCCTCCTTCCCTCACACCCCACATCCAGTCACTGGCAAATCCTGTCAATTATAATTTTGTATCTTGAATCTGCCTCTTATCTCCAGAGTACCTGCTGCTTCCCCTGGCCTTTGTTTTGGTCTCCTGACTCAGCAATTCCAATATGGGTCACACTTTCTTCTGGAAGCACATTCAAAACATGCGGGGCCATATTTATTCATCAGAAGGGATGAATCAGAAGGCAGACAAGGTCATTATTTCAATACATAGGACAGTCCTCCAGAATAGACAATTACCCTCTACACTGCTTTACTTTTGAGGACCATCTATTCCTGGTCAATTCTGAGGTGGAAATAAGATTCCCTTTTCCTTATAAACACAAAGTGGGTTTTTTTCTTGTGCTTTTTGGACCTCAAGTATGTGGAATTTTCCAGGAATATAACTACTGTGCAAATCAAAGGAAAGTTATACCTAGTGTTATTTGAAACTTTACTAGGATTTTTATTCATTATTTTAGGAAATGACACTATTATTGGCTGTACAGACTTGGTCTTTGAATTCACCATGTAAACCACCCACATTGGTCGTCCTTCTTAGCTTTCATACTAGTTGGTGTACATACAGGTGTCCAAGTCTGATCACTCATCGTTATTTTCTAATGTATTTTTGTAGAAAAGATGTATTTCTTATTTGTTTTGATAAGTAGTTGTAGAAATGGTTCAGATTTATTTAAAATAGTGGAAGACATTATTATCTTTTTAATTAAAACATGCACTGGGGTAAGGTGGCGAGAATCATTCTCCGAATTGGTCTCTTTTTGCCTCCCTGCTATCAGTTCTTCCTCCCACAAGCACCTCAGCCATTTACACTGGAACAGACTCTGCCACTCCCCTCCCATGGTTCTCAATGGGTTCCTTGTAACACTTAGAATAAAACCACACAGGACTATCTGTTTTTGGCTTTCCCTGATAACTTCTCTGCTTCACCACCTCCTGCAACACCCCAAGTCATTCCTCCCTAGCAAGTGCCAATCTCCCTGCAATTGTGCTCACACATCCAGCAAGCACCCACCTGGGGAGGTGGGAATCTTTTCGTTCTGGAAGAAATGCCCTTCATGCAAATAGCTTGGGGGCAGTGCTGGGCCTTATTTGGGTTTCTGCTCGAACATTTTCTTTCCTGTAAGAAATAGTCTTTGGATTCCCTGATTTGATATCTTTCCTCTTTCCCCACTTCTTTCTTTCTTTCTTTTTTCATGGTGTCCATTAGCCTCTGTTATATTATGTGCTTATATTTTTATTGTTTATAATCCCCAGTATAATAAAGCTACAGGAGAGCAAGAAATTGGTCTGTTTTGTTTCCTGCTTATCAAAGATGCTTAGCATGGTGCTGGCACGTAAAGGCAAGTGGATTATGCAGGGGGTCCCAAAAGTCACTACACATACGGAGAATGGGAAACTGTAGCTAAATGTACTTCTATTTATAGAATATTCTCTACGTGTTGGCCCCTTCTTTGTAAAATTGAATAAGTGAGGGTCTTTGTTTTCCAATTTCAAGTTCGAATACTGGTCATGCCATTTATTAAACATGGTATCATAGGCAATGCAGCCTTAAGCCCCAATTTCCACATATCATTTAAGACACCCATTCACAGGACTACTGTAAAGGTTAAAAAACATATTTTACATAAAGCTCTTTTACAATTTAAACGATTTAAACATTCAGTTTAAAATATTGTCTATCTACCTATCTCATCTATCTGATCTTCTCTCTGTTCATTTATCCGTCTAACTACACACTTACCTTCATACTCTCTCCCACAATTGTCTCACTTATTCTGACAAATCAAAAATTAGTTAAATTAGCCCCAGTGTGCCTTTGGTCATGCAGTTATTGAGATGTGTGTATCATGCCGGTGTACAGAAGTTCTGAAAGGGATTCTCTCAAGAAAATCTGCTATATGCGATGAAAAAAACTGATACAGAAAAACCATCTGGGAGTTCATCACACATGGTCTTTTATTACCGTTAACTTATGCTAGATAATGCTTTCCCCTAGTAGGTCTATTTTACTGCATTTGTATTTTCTTCTCTATCTGCAATTATTACAGAAATTGAATTCATGGAAATATGTTCATCTTAATTTCCAGATAGGAGAAATTGACCATGATGATGTTGTATATAGGTATCTTTATAAAATTATTCATGCAACTGGAGAAGTTGAATTTCAGTTAGGAGCAAAAATTAAAATCACAGTTCTAACAAATTTAATTAAAAGATTTTGGCCATTAGAGACTAGAAGTAATCAGTGAGAAAGGTATTTCTTCATCTCTTTCACTCTTTATCCTTTTCTTTTTCTTCAGGCATTCTAGGGATTTTTGCCGTATTTGAGAATTAAGGTAAATAAAGCTTTGTAGTTCAACTTACTGGTTAAATGCAGGCAAACATCTGGCTACTTAATAACTAATATTTTATTCTTATTAGCGGAGTTTGGGGAAAGAAGGAGGCCTCTTTTTGTGTACCTAACAATTATAGATTAAGCATAAAAAATGTGACAAATATTTTATACATGAACTCGTCCCTTAGAAGAGATTTCAAAATCAATCACAGCATTGTTTGAAATAGTGAAAAAGAAAATCACAATTCAATTCGAATGGAGAGTGGTTTTTAAAAGAAGAGAATGGCACATTTAATTTTGTAGATTAAAACACAGACTTACCTAGAAGAATATATTTGAAATAGTTAAGCTTGATTTTTACTCTGGGATGTAAGTTATGAAGTAATTTCATGTTCTATGTATTTCAACTTGATAAGAGTTTGGTTATCATATAATAACAAATCATCACTGATTGAAAGTCTGTGATACAGCTAGATAAACATTATAGGAAAATCATATCTGCATTAAATATATTTTTCTCTAATTTATGAGTCAGAAGAGCTTACAGAGTCAGTTCTGTGCTTCTAGCAGGAATGTACTTTGTAATTCACATAAATAGAGTACTTGGACAAGCTATTTAACCTTTCCAAGCCTGTTTCCTCACTTGTAAAATGAAGATAATAAGAGTAACTACCTCAAAGATAGTAAAAGTGAATAGGAGAATTACTACTCACACTAAATGCCGTGTCAAAGAAAACTATCGGCCTGACTTTTAAATCAGAACAAGAGAGCCCTTTCAGAGGTCGAGAGAACACGGAAGAAATACTGATTCTTGGTGGATGTAGCTTTTGTCTCTAGGATTTCATGCCTGCTTCTCCTTTCATATATTCAAATAGAAATTATCATTCTATAGCAGCTTCTATTGAGCTCTTTTCTTTAGCACACTGGAAAGAATATTTTCTCTTCAGAGGCTAGAGGCATGTGTCCAGTTTTCCAGCAAGAACCTTAGAAAGGTTAAATGCTGTGTAGCTCTAGACAAACTCATTCCACAAGGATATGTCCCCGGGGTGTAACAGAGGGTGCCTGATGTGGGGTCGCAGCGAAGACAGAGATTGAGGGGAGTCCACCTTGCGGGGGACTCAGTTCTCCCCAGGTTTTGGGTTTAGGTGCCTAAAAAATAGTAGTCTTACTAAAACAAGTGTCTTTATATCGCTGGCTCATTGCTTCCTATTTGAGTAAAAGTAGGGCCTCAGTTTCTCTCCTTCTGAAAGTCCCCTTCATGAAAGTCTCTGGGTTTTTAGATGCAACCTCAAGAGCAATACAGAAAAGATCTCTTTCCCTAAATATTAAGCTTAAGTTGCCTAAAGATCCTAACGGTTTGCAAATTGCTGGTTTCTTAAAAGTTGCTCACGTCCCCAAACTGCCCTTTTTATTTCAGCTCCCTGCTTCTCTCCACGTGACTCCGTCTATTTCCTATGTGGGTCACGGAGACGCACTGTCTTCTTCCCTCTCCAGCTTCCCGACTCTTCTTACAGGGCCCTCTGAACTTCTCTCCCACGTGGGAGGGATGCCTCCCATGAATTCAATGGATAAAACCAAATTCTGAAGACGTAACGTTGATCTTGATCAGGGAACCTGGATCTCTAGAGTTACGAGGAAGGAAACAGAGCTAGGATTTCTGAGGGCCTGTCGTGTGTTTTATCTCGTTTCATCTTCACAGTAGCCCTGTGAATTAGCTAACTGTCCTGGATCCTGCATATTGGATACATCCTCAGTTCATTCCCATTCTTTCTGGATGTTCCTCTTTATGGTGAGAGATAGAAATATCTCTTAGAATAATATTTCCCAGACGCTGACTTTTTTGCTGCCAGGTTTTGGATGTAGCTGAAGTTCTGCCATTGAGATTTACTTGGGCTAGATTTGTAAGGTGAAAGGATGTAGACATATTTTTTCTCGCTCCGGGGTGGTACCTGGGAAGCAGACTTCTGCCGACTTGGGTTGTGCTGTGTCTAACCTCAGTCTTCCACCAGGTGGCTCCAGCTTTCGGCCTGTGGGAAGCGGGGAAGTTGACGGCTGTATCAGAAGGCGTTTTCACTTCTAAGTGCTAACAGTAATTTTTTGATCTCTCACTATGGTAGGAGCCTGACTTAAAATCTAACAGAAGCCCTGCACTTCAATTTATCCACCTCTTCTACCTAGTTTGTCAAAATTGGGTTCCTTGTGATAAATCTCTTCCAATATGGAAATGGACATACGTGAGTTTCTGCTTGCTGCTATTAGACCCTCAAAGACATTACTTTTTTTTTTTTTTTTGCTTTCAATCTGGCCACAATTAATGTCTCTACTCTTTCATCTTGTGGTTTCAGTCTTCTCAGGAGCAGCAGAAGGGAAAGACTGTGGGGCAGAACATGTGGAGGTTTCTGTGGAGCCTGGGGGAAGCACACATCATTTGAATGCACAGTCACCGAATAAAAGGCCCGTGGCCACATCTAATGTCAAGGGAGCTTGAGAAAGGTAGTCTAACTCTGACTCTGGAGAAAGAGGAGATGAGTTTGTAATCTGCGAGCAGCCCCTGATACTTAGAGTTTTAATCATTATATTTTTAGCGGAATTGCTACAAATTACATCTTCAGCAGAAATTTTAATATGTTCAAAATAACTTTCTTCAGTATCGATTAGGGATTCCTTGAACTGAGAATAATATCGTCTCATTGGCTTCAACTTATAACATTGCCTAAAATATACTGTGGAAATATTATTCACGTTGGGATATGACTGCCGTGCCCGTCTGTGAGTTAATTTAACACCATCACTGGACACCTCCTGTATCCAAGATTTACGAGAAATAGTTACTATTGCAGAAAAGCTCTTTATGGTCATTAACTCAGGAAAAGAGGAATAACAAAGTCAAGTCAGCCAAAGTACAATTGTAGTAACACTCTCTTTGCCTATTTCAGACCGCGATATAGGATGTAATTTGGCTGAATCTATATGAGGTCATGACTCATTTCCGTTTATAACAGACAAGAAGAATATCTTTCATGAACTTCCTTTTATGAATATGGGGAACAGTAATGTGGCAGATAAGGTGGACTGACAGGGCAGAGTTTGCCCACTTTCTATAAGTCAGAAAAGCAAACCTCATTTTGGAATATGATGCAAGAGATAAAAGGATAACAATGAGGAAAGTCAGACTGATGTCTGTCTTCTGAAAAGTGTGGTGACAGAACTTTATACTTGAGCAGCTTTATTTCCGAGACAGACTCAGGTGTTTTCAGGGTAATAGACATCGTGGATTGTTTCCTCTAATACTCTCCTGCTCTCATCTTCTAAAATTGGAGTGTTTTTATTTCTATTCAGAGAAACGGGGGACTAGCCTTGCTTTTGGATCTTTACACCTTCAGCGCACTGAAGTCAGTCTGAGATGTGCTGGCAGGTGAGTCAAGGTCAATGAGACTGTTATTTTCTCTCTAAAGAAAAGAAGAAACTATCCTGGCCTGTGTCACGGTTTTGCTTTCTTTCCGGTGGTTTGCTAACCACTGTGAGCGGAACAGTTGGGAAAACTCGAAGGGAGTGGTGATTGTTGGACATCACGCCCTCTTTTTGTTTCTTCTTTGTTCCTAGGCTAAGATCTCAGGATTTATTTCAAGGAAAATTGGCTTTCACAAAACTGAGCAAGAAAATAGACAAGTCTACGGAGAATTTATTTGGTATTTTTCACTTGAAAAATCTAGGGCTGTTGGAAATAGACACATAGAGCCAATCATTACATAATATCATGACTAGGTAACAAAGTAATCATATATCTAATCAATCAAACATGTGGGATAAAGTATAAGGCATCAGGGAGATAAATGATTTTAATTAGTTTTTCTTTTCATCCCCTTTCATCATACAGAGCAGTTCCTTTCTTGCTGTGCCTGTGGTCACCATCCCCCAAGCTCTCAGAGGTCCTCATTCTATACCAGGTGATAATTTAGCAATCTCAGCTCAGTGCTTTTTATTTTTTTCCACGTCAGGTACATTAGTTAACCATAAAACAGATAACTGCACTACTATTCTATGTACAACCTCATGCTGGGTGTACTGCCTTCCTGAAAGCAAAGTCTAAAACAAAATTTTCCTGGGATACCTTGTTGATTACACCGAATGATGACAATTGGACATGATATCAATAAAGCAAAAGGTTCATTTCTAAAAGGACTCAGAAATGCCAGTGCAAAAAGTGATGAGGTCGATTTTTCATTGCATAACTCAGGTACTTTCTGAGTAGCTATGTATTTTGTGGTACTTATGAAATATACAGGAATACTTCAGAGATATGTGGGTTTAATTCCAGAGCAGCATATTAAAAGGACTATCACAATAAATTGAGTCACATGAATTCATTTTATTTCCCAGTGCAGATAACTATACTGTAGTCTATTATGAAAGGGTGTGATAACATTATGTCTCAAACACAGTGTGCATATCTTCATTTAAAATACTTTACTGCTAAAAAATTCCAGTGATCATGTGAGCCTTTGGTGAGTCCTGTTCTCTTTGCTGAAGAGGGATTTGCCTTAATATCAATAGCTGTGACTGATGCGGATGGTGGTTGGTGAAGGTTGAGGTGGCTGTGACAGTTTCTTAAAATAAGGCAACAATGAAGTTTGCTGCATCACTTGATTCTTCTTTTCATGAAAAATTTCTCTGTAACATGAAATACTATTTGATACTGTTTTGCCCACAGCGGGACTGCTTTCAAAATTCCAATCCTCTCAATTCTTGCTTTGTCAGATGAATTTATGTAATAGATTCTTTGTTGTTGTTTCAACAATGTCGACGACATTTTCATCAGGAGTATATTTTAACTCAAGAAACCACTGCTTTACCTATTCATAAGGCACAACTCCTCATTTGTCAATGTTTTACCAGGAGTTTGCAGCCAATCGGCCACATCTTCCGGCTCTCCGTCTAGCTGTTTTGCTATTTCCACCACATCTGCAGTGACTTCCTCGGCTGAGGTCTTGAACCCCTTGATGTCAGCCACGAGGGTTAGAATTAACTTCTTCCAAATTCCTGTTCATGTTGGTGTTCAAACCTCCCCTCACTCATGAATCATGAACGTTCTCAATGGCATCTAGAATGATGAATGTTCTACAGAATGCTTTCAATTTACTTTGCCCAGATCTATCAGAGAAATTGTGATCTATAACAGCGATAGCCTTATGAAATGTATTCCTTAAACAATTAGACTTGAAACTTGAAATTATTCCTTGATCCATGGAATGAAGAAAGAATGCTTTGTTAGCAGGCCTGATTAACAACATTAGTTTTTCTCCACATCTTTATTAGAGTTCTTGGATGACCAAGTGCATTGTCAAGAAGCAGTAACATTTTGAAAGGAATTTTTTTTTTCCAGAGAATTAGTTCTCAGCAGAAAGCTTAAGGTCACTAATCCATGCTATAAATAGACTTGCCGTCATTCAGATTTCCTTATTCTCTTTATAGAGCACAGGCAGAGTACATTTAGCATAATTCTTAAGGGCCTTAGTGTTTTTGGAATGGTAAATGAACATGACATTAACTTAAAACTACCAGCTGTCTCAGGCCCTACAGGAGATTCAGCCTGTGCTTGCTGGCTTTGAAGCCAGGCACTGTTTTCTCCTCTCCAGCTATCAGGGGCCTGCATGGCATCTTCTTCTAATAAAAGGCTGTTTCCTCTACACTGAAAATATGCCATTCAGTGCAGCCACCTTCATCACTACTGTCGCTCAGTCTTCTCTATACCTTTCTGCAACTACTCCATCAGTACCTGCTGTCTCTCCTTGCACTTCTGTCTTATGGAGACAGCTTCATCCCATAGACCTAATGGGGTGGATGCCGCTAGCTTCAAACTCTACTGCAGCTTCCTTGCATTTCTCAGCCTTCACATAATTGAGGTACTTTAGGGTCCTCCCTTGTATAGGCTTTATTAGGGGATTGTTGTAGCCGATTTGATCTTCTGTCCAGACCACTGAAACTTTCTCCCTATGAGCAATAAGGCTGATTTACTTCCTATCATTTAGATGTTCACGACATTCGCATTTTAAATTTTCTTCAAGAACATTTTCTTTGCATTTACAACTTGGCTAACTGTGAGAGAGGACTACCTTTTGACTTAGCTGTTGACATGGCTTCCCCACTAAGCTTAATCATTTTTAGCTTTTGATTTAAAGTGAGATGTATACGACACTTTCTTTTACTGGAACACTCCGAAGCCATTGCAGTGTTATTGATTGGCCTAATTTCGATACTGTTGGGTCTTAGGAAACAGAGGAGCTTGAGGTGAAGGAGGGCCATGGAGGAACAGCTGCTTGTTAGAGCGGTAGGAATATACACATTTATGAATTAAGTTGTGGTCTTACACGGGCATGGTTGGTGGGGCCCAAAGTAATTACAACCGTAACATCAAGGTCACTGATCACAGATCACAGCAACAGATGTAGTAGATAATGAAAGAGTTTGAAATATTGTGAGAATTACCAAAATGTGACACAGAGATATGAAGTGAGCGTGTGCTGGTGGAGAAGTGGTGTCCTAGACACACTCGCTGCAGGTCGACACGAACCTCCAATTTGTAGGAGGGACCATGAAGTGAAGCACTTTACTTATTGCCTGTTCATAGAGAAACTTCCGGGAAGTATCTGTAGATGGTTCTATTTCTTCATGTGCAATGGAGCCATTTTTCCTTTTATATGTGAGAAAATGCTATTTATTGTTTCCTATCTAATTATCCCCTATGCTTGCCACCACTCACTGTGCCTTTATCACACTGGCTGCTTATACACTAGAGACATGTTATTTTAGAAAAGTATATATTTTAATTATCTTAATGTAGGCAACATATAAAGCAAATACAGTGTGAGATAAACAGCTAGGTAGAGAGATAGATATAGGTCAAGAGACATATAGAAAGAAAAAACTTGTTCAAACATGCTGAGATTTTGGAGATTTTGCAGACCCTGATATACTCTTTATCATATGCTAGTGATGTGGGCAGTGAGGTGTTTAGACCACCTTCATCAGAGACTCAGAATAAATGTTCCTGGAGTGTCAATTAAATAATAAGTAACTTAGCACACTATAGACTCTAGAAAGAATACAGCATTCAGGACTAAAGAGCATATGTTTTAGTTTCAGGCTGCTTTCCTACCTTGGATAAATCAATTTGCTTTAATCATTTAATTTATCTATCTGTTATGGTGGTTGTAAACATCAAAAAAGGTGAGTACGGTGATGTCCAAGAAATAATTTCACTATCTTTATAACTCAAGTGGAATTTAAGATGTAGTTATCAACTTTTAGTTACTTCATGTATAGCATCATTAAAATAATATTTATATGCTCTTATTTCTAAACAATTCACCATAAACAGTGAGGCAAATTGAGATTGGTTCCTGTGCCATGTGTTTTAAAATAATAAATTAACTAATATTAACTGTTGCTATTCTAATATTAACTACATTAACATGTAAGCTTCTTTTCCTATTCACTTTCCTATTATCCATAGTACTGTTCATACAGTTGATAAAGATAATGGGGTAAAAAATGGAGACATATATTTATGTAAAAATTTTGTCTAGAAAATAAATAGTGTTTCAGAATATTATTTAAGAATAAAATATCAGTGAGAATGTGTTAACTTATCTTTTTAAAAAAATTTTCAGAGTAATAGAAGGGTATAAACATTTAGGTTACATTGTTTTCATTTGTTAGGTAAAGTCCAAGTGTAGTTGAGTCCTTCACCTGCGAGGTGTGCTGTAGACCTTACATTGTGCCCATTAGGTGGGAGCTGAGCAGTCACCCTCCTTTCTTCCCTCTCTCTTTTTTCTCCTCCCTCCTTCCTTGACTTTAATTTCATTTTTCTCTTGTGTGGGCAGGTAGTCGTGTAGTTGTTTGGTTATTGGTTTTATATTAGTATTGAGTACATTGGATACTTGGTCTTCCATTCTTGTGATAATTTACTAAGAGGAATGTTTTTCAACTCCACCGAATGGGATTGAAAACTAACACAGCCTCTATGCAAAGATTTCTGGAGACTCCTCAAAGAGTTACAAGTAAACCTTCTATTTGATCTCAAGAATGGGTTAACTTTTGCATAAGTGAAATTTGTCTTATTGGATAATCATGTATAAACAAAGAAGGGTATAATTTTTACAAATAAGTTAAAATTAAATTTTATCCATTATGAATTTAAATCTAAAAATGTAAATTCTAAAATAGCAGAAAATACATTGTCCTTGGAGTGGAGAAGGTGTTTCTATAGATTCCACTGAAATTAAAAACAATTAAGAAAAATATTGGTATGATTTGACTATATAAAAGTTAAACTTATATATGTGGTTAATTAAACATAATGAAGTTAAAAATACAAATTATGAAGTGGCAGGTTTTGGCAAGATTTACAATAAACGGTAAGGTATTGGTTTTAATATTTATAACTAACTTTAAGGTCAACAAGTAAAAGATAAATCTCCCACTGGAAGTTTGTCAAAGGGCATTATATCCATCAGCTTTGCTGCTATAGCAAAGAACTTTAAAATCTCATGGCTTGCCATAACTTGTTACATTTGAACTGCTGGTCCTACTGAGCTAGGTATAGGTCTGTTCCATGTCCCTACATCCCAGGATTCAGAGTGAAGAGGCAGGTCCCATTTGGCACGTGACATCCTTGTTACAGAGGAAATACAGCAAGAGTGTTAGTAGAAATATGTCATGGCTTTTTAAAAAGTTTCTGCTCATATATGAAGGGCATTATGTCTGTTCATGTCACAGGGAATACCATCTTAATGTCAGCAAGGCAGGGGATGTGTGTACATTCTGAACGAAGCTTTTAGAAAACCATACAGCATTAGGTGTGGCAGTATAATTCACACATTAATAAAGGGAGCAAATATTTGGGATCAATAATATAATTTATCATTAGAGGCACAGACAAGTCACCAAAGAATAAATAAGTGTTGGCCAGTAAAATACATGTGTTTAGGCTAAGTAGTAACAAATACACATTGTTAATATAATGGTAAGTTCTGGTGAAGGTGGGAAAATCAGTAATTTCAACTTCTCTGATTATTATTCCACCCTATATATTAGGACCTTTACTTTCAGCATTCTTTACATCAGAATTTAGGGACATAGAATATAATTTTTTAAAAATTTACTACAAGGACACCGATCAGGGTGTAGCTTATAAAAGGTCCCCACTGGACATCTACTTAAAGTCCCATGGAATTGCTGGGAATTGTTGAAATAAATTACAGCACATCCAATGTAATAAAATACTATAATCCTATTAAAAATGACAGTCCGAGACTGTATTTATGATGTCAATAAAGTTAGTCAAATTTCTCAGTCCATTTTGTGTAATAATATGCCCGAATTAATCGATACAGGCATTATGCTACCTGTGGTTATTTCCAGTTACTTAAATAATGGATGACTTTCTTTGAACCAGTTTGTGTTTTTCTAATTAGGTTACAAAGAGCAGACATTGTGTGAAATTAAAATATTTTAAAAACTGGATCTAATGCAAGTGTGTACATTTCGGTAGACATTGTCTACACAAGACACAACATTTGTCTTTCTGTTCAAATCTAAAGAAAAGACAGGTTAAAAACAGTTATCAAAGCTGGCTACTCTGGATAACCCTTCCACAGCTTTGTCAAGTGAAGCATTTTTAGACATTTCAGACACACACACTGCGCACCATTCACTTGCTCTCTGTCAGAGGCTTCTGTGTCCTATAATTTTAGACTCTAAAAATACTCAGTGGTGAAATATTGATTTTCTCTCTAATTTCTGCTCAGACTTTAGTTGGATGCCTGGCAAGGATTCCATCCTGAGAAGATCAGTACTTGACCCTGCACTTTGTTCTCTGGTAAAGAAACACATTGTATCTTTATATCTCCACCTCGGGCAGTCTATGTCTTTTTCTTGGTGTTTGTATTGTTACAGAATATCAAAAGGAAGATCATTATTTTACTTTAAAATCACCTAATGCAAAATATCCAGGGTGTTTACCTGTATCTTTAGATTTTATAAGGAGGCACACACATGGGAACTATAAGGCAGTAATAATATTTGTTGTTTATGTATTTATTCATAAATAAATTGCCACGAATCAAACTAATCAATGATCACAAATTTGTAAAATTTCATATGAATACTAGTTGTATTCCATAACTAAATTATAATCTTCTGAAAGCGAGAAGCATCATTTGCTTATTTTTAAAAATCCATACACAGCATTTGGCATATAGCTGGTATATTATGGAAGAGAATAAACAAAAATCAAGAAGCCAGCACAAGCATATACATGCATATGATTTTAGTATAAGACTCTTTGAAACTCATTTATTTGTAAGTAATTTATACATTTCTTCTTAATAAATATTTATTAAACAGTTATTTTATTCCAGGCATACTTTTATTTGCTAGGGTTCTAAAATTGTACAAAGCAAACATGTTACATTCATTGAGTTTACATTTTATTGGAAGGATATAAGACTTTATCCTTTATCCTGATCAGGACTTCCCATCAGTGGAAGTAAATGATCAAGGAATAAGTAACATTTAGTCAATTTGAATAAACCAACACAATGCCAATGAGGTAGGGAGGCTTTCTGTAGGAGAAAGACCCCAAAAAGTCATATAGCTTTGGGTGATACAATGTAAGGTAAAATAATTTCTATTGAATTGAAACTTCAAATAGTTTTACAGAATTACTATTGTAGCAATTTTGACTAGAGATCAAAATACACAGAGTAAATCCCAGTGTTCTTTTCTTTATTTCTTTTTCTTTTCTTCTTTTCTTTTTTCTTTTTTTTTTTTTTTTGCAGTTTTTGGCTGGGGCTGGGTTTGAACCCGCCACCTCCAGCATATGGGGCTGGCACCCTACTCCTTGAGCCACAGGCACCTCCCATAAATCCCAATTTTCTTTGGAAGCCTCCAAGAAGGCATGAAAGCTGAAGAAGTTGAAGGTCTCAGCTTTATGCCATGAGGATAGTAACACACCAAATATAGAATGTCTGCCTAGATTAGTATCCCCTGATATGTTTTTAAAACTTCATTGCATTTTTGGCTTTTTGCAATTATATCTAGGTAATGAATAAATATAAAATTACCATGTATCTCCTATATGCCAATAACATATCGAAATTTCTTCTGGATCAAGATATTTCCTGATTGCCCAAATAGTGTTAGATTCCACATTTGTAAGTCTAAATTTTGCCTGATTTCTTCTTTGTTCTGAGTCTATCTGTTGCATATTAGAGATGAATTAAACATTAGTTAGCAGATGAGAGTTGATGCTGTGTGTTTTATGAGACTTTACAGAAAATTAGAAGAACTTTGTGTCTAAATAGGAATTTTACTCTCAATTTCATTACAAATACAATTTTAGCCCATGACAATAGTTAGTTCTTGATTTCATTAGTTATTAAATTTGAATTTATATTGATTCATTTTCTTTCAGTATTGTTTCAATTCCTATTAATGTTGGTGAATCTGTAGAACTTGTTTGAATAAAACTGAAAACAGTACTAGATGGAAATTGGAAGTTTCTAAGGACGGAGGTGGAAGATCTCTTGAGTCTAGGGGTTTGTTCCAGGCTAGCTTAGGTGACGTAGTGAAACTCCATTTCTTAAAAAATAAT
The DNA here is from genome assembly GCF_000181295.1 of Otolemur garnettii. Classification (NCBI taxonomy): domain Eukaryota; kingdom Metazoa; phylum Chordata; class Mammalia; order Primates; family Galagidae; genus Otolemur; species Otolemur garnettii. The sequence continues at coordinate 1,177,375 of NW_003852429.1, read as the reverse complement.
AAGGCAGAGAGGCAAAGAGGAAGAACTAATGAAGAACAATTGTTTATTAGATCTTAACGTGTTGGAGGGAGGATTGGGGTGATATTGATTAAACAATACAAAATCTCAGTTAGAAGCAGGAATGTGTTCAAGAGATCTATTGAGCAACATGGTGACTATCGTGAAAAACAGTGTACTGTGTATGTAAAAATTACAAAGACAGTAGATTTTAAGCATTCTCAATACAAATAAATAATAAGTATGTGAAATAATGCATATAATAATTAGCTTTATTTAGCTATTCCACAATGTATACATATTTCAAAGCATGTTACAGAGTCTATAATATAGACCATAAATATATATACAATTTTTACTTCTCAATTAAAACATAAATTTTATAAAGGGAATGTGACAAACGACTTCTTCCAAATGTTCATTTTTCACATCCAACTAGAATATTAGTTGTAAAAATTTTTCACATTACATTTGAAGGAGAATATTTGTATAACACCATATTAAGATTTCAATATATTTTAAGCACGAAAGTCTTGTCGAGTATGTTAACCCCTGCTCACAAAATTTAATAATATAGTGTCTTGTGGCAGGCACTTATTTGCACAAAATTACATCCAGATAAAATTCTGTGACCTTTCCTTCTTTATGGGTAGTACTTTGATTACTTATTTAAAGAAAATGATGGCTTTGAGATTTCTACTGCTTATGGAGGGACATTTGACTGAGCTAAATATGTGAACATTCAGCCTTGACAGCTGAAAGAGACAAGTGAAATCTGGTTCTGCCGCATGAGTCACTCCTCAAGTTTCTGCTTAGTGTTGAGCGAGGCCTGGAAGGCCTCACCTCTTGGCGATCACCTGCCTTGCTGCTGGACGATTCTATATATAGTGGGACAATTTGCCCCAGCAAAGATGATTTAAAGGGAATGATATACCATGTGTAAATGCCATGAAATTATATGGGGGAATCTAAAAAGTAATGAATTTTGAAAAAAAAATTAAGCACAGGGATGATTTTAGAAACCCTAGAAGCTAATTATAGTACGGTACCAATGGGAACATTACAGAATTGAAATCCCTAAATATAACTTCTTGAGCAACTGCTCAGAGATCTGACTTTTAGAAATTGTCAGAGAACAGAGAACTGGAATTGGAATCGTGTGATGCTGCACGAGCCGGGAGAATAAGAGGGTTGTGTCATATTTTACTCTGGATTAGAGACGATAGAAATTGGAGTGTTGGGTTTCTGTGTAAATATAGAAAACTCATGGTTACTGCCGAAACACAATGGGAATGTGGGGAAATTTATGTTCTATGATTGAATTCAACATGATAATAGTTCAATGATAATGTGCAGCTTACTAATAATGGCCTGTAATAACTGAGCACACACACGCTCTGCTCAAGGCACTGAGGGGAATAAACAAAGGCTTGAGCTTATTTTACCTAAACTCAGTGAAATGAGCAAAGAAGATGTGGCATCTTCTATCATAATGCAAAGTTTCATGTTAGAAGCATTATAGCCATCAGTATGTATAAGAAATTGCATAGGAAAGTTTTGATGTAACTTAACACTTTTGCAAAGTCAATGTTGTTTAACCAAAGGAGGAAACCAGGCTGTAAGTAGGGCAGAAATCAAGGCAAAACATTGAGGGAGATGGCTGTCGTTCATTACCCTCTGTTACCCTCGAACTGTTTTCTCAAAATAAAAACGTCTATAAATGCAAAAAATTTCACTCTTCCTCAAACACACGGTGATTAAAATTGCCATATATGTCTGCTTAGTGAAGATAAGTGATGATAGTCTGCTTTTATTTAAATCCATCTTTGGTATTCAATGTTGTCTTACCTAAAAAGTAATATAGCAGAATGACTTTTATTATGGATGGTAATTTATGAAAAACGTAGCCCATGGAATTGATGTCAAACTTTTATCCACCAATGCTATTTACTTTCCTATTGCTCACTATTTACCGAGGTTGGTTATAGCACTAGTCACTCAGCTGGCATTCTGCCTATTTATAATTTTTAAAGTGGCTTTGTGTTTTATTCTCATAGAGCCCGGGAGCTAATTACAGCTGCTCACCCTTCTATTTCAACTCTTGGTGGTTTCAGTTTTCTCTGAGTTTTGCTTTCACCCCGGTTATAACATTTTTTTCTCATTTTGTGTCTGATCCTCTTTCATATACAGCCAGGAGAGGAGCATTTTACGCTACAAAGAATGAAAAGGCTTTTAGAACTAATCTTCATTTTCCGTGCAATGCCCATGGCAATCCCTGAGTGTGTGATGTGCTGCTCCAGGTTTTGATTATGCAATTGAAATGCAAAAAAGGTTAAAAGCTCAGCTTTATTGGTCTTATCAGCAGTTTGCATTCTCCCAAAAGCTCTGTTAGAACAAATAGTTGATCACTTTTGGTCAAAGAGTATTACATGTTTTAAGACAAGGAAGTTCACAGATGATGCTCAGAGAGAAATTGACATTTTGAAATTTGATCCTGTATGTTTTCATGCTGGTTTTATTTAGTTTTTTATATTAAAAATCTTCTGTGAATATGATGGAAATTTCAAAAAGTGCTCACATGTACTTTATCTCTTGATTTGTTGGCCAAGACCTCGAAGCACAGGTCTCTATAACAATATTCCCCACAGAAGACAATATAGTGAAAAGCTGGCTATTCATATTTTTACACCCTCAAGGCTTCCCTTCTGATTTAGCAGTTTTCAACTGGAGTGGACCCTGCGTTACTGCAAAGAACAAAACAGTCTGACCTGCCTCAGGAAGGACGGAAACATCTGTGTGTGTATTTCTGAGTGTGGGTGTGTGTGAATAATTCTAGGCTAGTCAAGAGGAAGCTTAGGTAAACATGCAAAATCAGAGAAACTTCAACTAGAAGTTACCAGTTTTGAGGCTGCATCTTTGAGACTAGGCTGGAAGTATGAAATGAGCTGTACTACAGGGAATATGACTTGGGGTATTTTCTTCCTCTCCTTGATTCGGATATCAGTAGGGGCTTGTAGTTGGTATAAGAAAAAAGAAACAAAAAGTAATAGTTTTATTCTTTATTTCATTTTTTGGGCTTTCATACTCACATTAAAATGATTTTGCACTCATTTCAGAAAGAGGATAGTTCATGCTGAATTTTATGATTATGTTCATGTAAGACATCTTGCCCAACCTTAAATTTTAAAAGACTCTGGATCACATTGCACTGGATAGATTAAGTCCTTGTGAAACAATAGATATCACATTAACCTCCCATGAAGCATGAATGTAAATCGCAATATTAGTTCAGCAGTGTTGACCTCACTACGTCACGTTCTACTCACGAAAATTGAGATCTGGATGTGACAATGCACTGGCCCCAAAGAGACCTAAGGGGAAAAAATGAACTTCAGATTCCTTACAGAATCAGAGATCAAAAGATCTGTTCTATTAAACTTTAAACCAGAGAAATTCATCTGTCTGCCCCAGTGCCTAGTGTCAATCAATGACTCAGCTTTAGCTGGATTATGGTTAAGCCTGAATGGTCATGCAAGAAAGAAGCTCAGACAACCAGTCTCCAAAGAGATTGTTATTCTAAGACTCAACCTGAAAGAGAATATGCTGAGATTTTAGATGTATAGCAAGGAAATCTTACTCACCTTTAAAGATGTAGTAAAAGAACTGTATACCATATTTGTCATGGTCACACACACACACACAGAGCATCCATTAGGAATGGGACACACATCAATAGACTTATATTTATATCAGTAAGACATATCAATAGATAAATCTTATACTTCTGTCAAAAGATTGGGAACTTTTCCCTCTTCTTCATTTGCTAAATATAATTTACACCCAAATTGGGTGTTTAGCAAACTTATGAGAAGTTAAATTCTCATTGTGTCTCTATCTTATAGATTTATAACAGTTAATTGATGAAGTCCGACTAGACAACTAGATCATTGTGATATAAAGAAGAAATAATATTTTTTTCCCCGGTAACGTTCCCATAGCTCATGGAATCTCCTCTTTCTAACTTAGTCATTTTTTTTGCAACAACTTAGTTAAATCCTGTAACCTTTTAGTTATATTAGTTGTGAGAGAAGTCTCATTTTTGTTATAATCCAGTTCTATTCATTATGTAAGTTCAATAGCATATCAGTTTCAATTTGACAGTACACGTTAATAATGCAGAATCAGTGAGCCAGACTGAGCCAGACTCCTAATACCATGTAAGGAGCTGATCATGTGGTACTAGTTGAAAAGTGCAAATCAAATAACATTCAAATTAAATTCATTTTTTATTTTAATTTTAATGTAAACTGGACTAGATCTATATACATTCCTACTGATTAGTTGCACTTTGATTTTTTACTTATCAAAATAAAAATTTAATTCAGAGGATACACTAAAACACCTTTTATTAGAAGAGAAATTTCAAGATTTGTGGTTCCTGTGGCCACAGATTCATATTAAATCTTTGAAATATGTTTAAAATTTCTTTCTTTAAACGGAATGTGGGGAAGGTTTAGACTGGTACGTATTTCTCCACATATATTACATATATCTATCTGAATATATATTCACATATATCAATATAAATAGATCTAATCTATCTCTTATGGATACATCATATATAATTTTACTTTAAGTAAAATATGTAATATGCATTATATACGATATATAATACATATCAGTACATAATGTATGTTAAATAGAAATTTAATGTATAAAATTTTATGCTAAATGAATAGAACTGAAATGTCAGCATTCAATTTTATTAGAGGCTCCTGATATATCAAATATTGAATTGTATAAATATTTCAAAATTGGGATAACTCTTTCACTTTTTCGAAAGAAGAGAAAATAATTATTTTTCTAGTAGAATGCTGGTTAAATATCAAAATTTTATACTAATGGAAAAAAACATCCATGAGATACAAAGCATGGTGATCTGAGTTCTGGATCATGAGTTAGAGGAGGGAGATAGATGAAGGATAACTAGAGAGCACTGGGAGACTGAAGCGCCATCTGTGTCTCTCCGCAGCGTCTGTCACTGTGGCACCTGGGCGTGACAGGGAAATCTGCCTGTGCACGTCCGTAGGACAGCTTTGCAGCTCAGAGTCCTGGTGACCTCAAAGGTTCCAGGACCTGCAGTGGCTTCATGAATTTCTCTTTTCAGTCTTTGGTTCGGCTTTTCATATAGCTCATTAACACACAGTAATCAAATAATAGTTTTCACTTGGGTGCTCACAGCAAAATGACCCCCTCAACTTTATAGCATCTTCTCCGAGACAGAAAGTCCTAAATGCCAGAGTAGAAATACAGCTCCCGTTCATGGCCGTTTTGCATGTTAGGATTGGGACTGTGACTGATGTTTATAGCTAAGTCTTCTTATTAAATAACTGTCTTTCTTTAAGCAATGGAATGATGTGAAAGAGAATTTGTGTTCATTAAAGAACCCCGCCTGACTTTCCTCTCTAAATGCTCCTGTGTTCTCTTCTAAAAGAAAAGCTGTTGCTCGGGAGCCCTGTCATCTTGATCTGATTCAGCACCCTAATTATTTTACTTTAATGGAGGAAACTCTGATAACAAATTCATAAATAAATGCTTATTAAAACAGCTCATTTATCAGTGCCTCTTTATAATCAGTTCAATTGGGTTATGATTTAGATTATGATGCCTGCAGCATATTAATTTAGCTATTCAAGTGCAATAATCAGTAATGACTTGTATTTGAATTTTGACCTTCCTTCTAAAGATTTAATGCCACTTTCCAAACAGCACACGAACAAGAGTATATGTGAATTTTATCTGAGCACTATAATAGAAGAAAATGTACAATTTGACCTCGTAGGAAGGCGGAATAAAGTGTTGCACATATAGTTATCTAATCATATTTCTTTTGTGTGTGGAATAGCAGTTTTGAAAAAGGTACACAGAAAATTTACTTCTTTAATACCTAAGGGTTAAAACATTTTTTAAAGAACTTATTCTGAAGCTATATACAGTTTTAAAAAGCAGAAACAAATACGTTAGCATACAGGAAAGGGAATTCATTGTCCACGGAGACTCAGCGCTGATAAAGACTTGTTCAGCAACATGCCTTATTGGGCTTCATTATTCTAAAAGTTTTCAGCTTAATCCATTGTCCTATTTTTACCTTTTATTACCTACATCCCTCCACAAATTGCACTTTTCAGTGTGTTTCATAAGGCTATTTTTTAAATGCCCACTTTTCTCATATCAGTGGACTAATTTTACTCAATCACTCAAATTATTTGCTGTGAATGACTGTTACGAGGATTATAGCAAAGCATCTCCTCACACCAGGTCTAACACACACAGCACTATGTAATATATCACAGCTTCCCTTTGTCCATCTCTAGACATTGAGGTGGTTCAACAATTCATATACTGAAGATGTTCTGGGATGCTTGGTGGGGAAACATGAGATTGAGTCAGTCGTTAACAATTTTGTGAGGAAAGTAAACATGAAAAATCCTTAATGAGAGAAGAGATGTTCTTTTCTTTGTGTAACCTCAGTACCTAGCACAGTGCGTGATCCATTTTATTGAAACAGTGATTTCAATGTGGGGGAAATAAATAAGGATTGCAACCCAAATGCCCATCATTCCCTGAAAGGATTAATAAGCTGTGGTGTGTGTATACCATGGGGCACTATTTAACCATAAAAAGATGGAGTCTTTGTATCTTTTGTATTTACCTGGAAGGATTTGGAGAACATCCTCCTAAGTATCTCAGGACTAGAAAGTCAAGCATCTTATGTACTCAATACTAAATTGAAACTGGTAGATTAACAATTACAGGCTCATATGACAGAAAAACACAGTTAAATTCAAGAAGCAGGGAGAGGGTTTAGTAAGTTCCCCCCTAATGGGTCCAATGCCTGGGTATACGGCACGCTTCCTGGGTGAAGGACTCAGCTACAACTCAGACTTTACCTTACAAGTGCAAACGATGAAATCTAATCATATATACTGGTGTATTAGCCTGAAATTAAAAAAAAAATAAAAAGAAGAAGTATAATCATAAGTAACATACAGAAAACTTGAAGATAATGTGTTTTATTTAAAGAAAGGTGCTGAAGAGGTGGCATTAGTTTAGGGTCTTAATGTACTGATAAGTTACAAAAGGGGGGCAAGGTATTCTACGATGAGTAAAAAGAATTAAAAAGGCACACACACACACACACACACACACATAGTACTGTTGGTGTAGTTTTGTCCTGGATGTGGTTATATTTGCTGACACCCAAGCTGAGTATGTGGGCAAAATTTGAATGAGAGAAGAATCTGGAATGGTAGCTTCAACTCAGCCACTGGAAGGCCTGGAATGTCCCCACGTCCCTGCATCCCCTGTCTATAATGTTGAGAGAATAGTGGGTCAGATGCCTTCTTCCGCTGAACTTGATTCCTGCTTTTCCCTTAAAGCTGGCTTTGATGCATGGCCTATGTTTGTTTGTCTGTTAAACTAGAACCTTGTCTCTAGTCTCTCTCCAGTACCTTGAAAAACAGGTGGCTCACAGCATGGATTCAATAAATATTGTTTCCATCCTTTAATATTTAAAGAATTCCATATGATTCCACAGGAAATTGTCAGCTATTGCAAATTTTTAAGCTGGAAGAAAGATATTATCTTTCCACTTTTTCATGAAAGCAACCTTACCAATTGGCATAAGCACATCCATCCATCTGTGTGAATTTGAACTCATGTGCTCACATGCCAGTTACTGTAAGTGAACGAGTTGTCTGTTATCTAAAGTTAACTTTTCTATTTCCCATACGCCTATCCAAGGTCATTATCTAGAAACACTTCGTCGTATTTCTTGCATTATCAACTTGCTCTCTCTTTGGACCTTTTCCCTTGACATGCAAACACATCATTATGGTTCTTATTTTGCAAAATAACAAATTTACTCTATTTGACCCTATTTATAACTATTTGCTCTCTATTTTATTTTTTCTCCATTCTTTTTTTAGAATGCAGCTGCTTGAGATTATTGTTTGTATTTGTTGTATTCAAGCCCTCTGCTGTGCTCTCTTATAAACCCCCCTCAAACAAGCTTTCTCCCTATCACGTCACCCAAGGGCACTTGTGAGGTCACAGGATAGCCATTTTTCTAAATTCAATGGCTAATTATTGGCTATTATTTTATGTTAACGTTCAGCAGCATCTGATAGATTCGGCTACCATTTTCTTGAAATAATTTCTTCCTTTGGCTTTTTGGACATTACTGTCTGCTGGTTCTTCTCAACTTCCCTTTCTGGCCCCTCCTCGACCTTCTGACAGGAGACTTCAGGAGTGCTTCACAGCTCGGTTCGTCTGCCACTTCTCTACACTTTGAGATATATCCCCTTGGTGATCTTATCCAGTCTCACAGCTTATTGTATTATCCACTCATCAATGACTCCTAAATTTATATGCGTAAGCAGGACCTATTGTCTAAAATTCAGACTTGTAGTCTGATGCCTTTCCGATATCATGTTCTTGATGCCTAGGGACCATCTCCAGCATCTCAAATGAAATAGAATCCAAACTGAAATTATGTTATTCTGATCCTTCCAAACTTCATCATCTTTGTAAAAGTCCACTTCTTAGTTCCAGTTGATCAAGTTGAAAACTTTGGAATCATTTCCGACTTTCTCCACACTCATCTAATTCATAAACAAGCAATAGCTCTAATTTTAAGAATATTTCTCACCACTTGGCTACTGCCCAGTCCAAAGTAGCCAGTTCTCTGAAACAGATGATTGGAATAGCCTCATAGTTTGTATTCCTTCACCTAAAGTGAACTTTGCAAATTGATGTCAAGTCATATTATTTCTCTGCCAGTGTCTTCCAGCAGACTTTCATCTTGCTCGTAGAAAGAGCCAAAATCTCTCCACAATCTGGCCTCTTTACTTACCTTTGCTTGTCCTCACATTCTTTCAGTTCCTCCCACACTCACTTCTAATTCCTAACAAACACATACGGGGATGCTCTTCCCTCTGGGCCTCTTCCTCAATTTTTTCCTCCTGAAGTTCTCTTTCTCAGATATCCTCATAGCTCCTCTTTCACCTACCTTAAGTCTCAGATCAGCCACCTCCTCTATTACTTAGCAATACCCTCCCTCTGCTTTAATTCCCCATAGCATTCATTATCATAGGAAACACTATCTTTCATCTCTTTATTGCCTTTCCCCCTCATCTGAGGTCCATAAAGACCAAGATGTTTAAGAGCATTGTTCACTGCTCTGTACAGTTTTTGAGTTTTATGAGTGAGTATGAGTGAATGTCTATGGCCATTCCAAACCACTCACACCAAACAATGGGCTGGCCATGACTGTTTAGGCCAGTTTGCATTCCTCTTTTGGTGTTTTTGCTCTTATTGCCACCTGCACAAAATTAGGATTTTCTTAGTGAGGAAGGTGGATGGTCATGTTGCTGCCAACTAACAGTAAAAACCATTCAGAGAGGCAAGACTAAGAGGCGGCATTTGAAGAACTGAAATGTGTTTTTATTTTTAAAACTGTAAGCCAAAATATAATAATTGTTTCAGTGTATAGGAAAAGATTCTGTTGCTTTTTGTACTCTTCTATACTATGTCTGCAAATTTTAGGTTTGTAGAAAGCAATAGAAATTTTCAAGATATCAAGAATCCTAATTAAAATTCCAGTGGTCTTATGGTATCTAAATCCCTACAGCACCTTGCGAAGGCAGACGGTTTGGGGTTGTTACTTTTTCTCCAGATGCCTTCCTTTTCTTGTCTATGCTGATGATGTCAGCACAGGTTATATGAATTTGCACACTTTCAAGTCAATTTTAGGTGTCTGGAATAAGGGTCAGAAATAAAAGAAGAAGAATGATAAACCAACAATTCAGAAAGAAGCCATACACAATTTGTCGGTAGTGTTGAATGATTACACAGGAACGTTTCTTTCCTTGATATATTTTTAGTTTTCTCAGAGCCCCAAATAGGATGGGAAGATGAGGAATGCACTGTGAATATAGCTGTGTGCTCATGATCACAGCTATAGCCTGGACCCTATTATTATTTAAACACTCTGTTCGTTGTTAACAATTTCTAGCACACAATGTTAGGCCGGACATTTTATTTGAGTTATGAAAGAGGCTTCATGGACTTCATAAAAGACAAAAGTGATGGAAAAATTCTTATATATGAAAGATACGAAATAGGAGTTTTGTATAATTACATTAGAAACATCCACCAGAGAAGCTTCCACTGTGGATCGAATATTATCTGCACAGGAAATGAATTGGAAGACATGTGTGACTCACTTGTCAGCTTCCAGGTTTTAGAAAAATAATGATCTGAATCTCCAGGAAACAAAACAAAGTAGGATACAAACTAAAAAAACTCACACTCTCCTGCCTGTCTTTGACATAAATGTTGACTTGTATTACTTAGAAAGCAGCAATGGTCAAATATCAATATCTTTTATAACTTGGGCTTATTTTGCACATTTATCGTGGAAGGGTTGTGGTGCATGGAAGAAACATGACGACATTCCCTCGTCAGAGAGGAAGGGGCACGAAGGTGGTTGGTCGCCACCTTCCTGGGTTGGAAGGGGAGCATTTGCCAAAGGTCTAGAATAACAAATGATGGGTGGGAAGGTATCTCGTGCCACGCATCTGCACAGCAAAAAGAAGGAAAACAAAATTTAATTTAAAATGCAGTTGATGATGACATATGAATTGTTAGTAATCTCACATGGAGATACAAGTAATTCACTTAAATTATTTATAAATGCCTTGGTAAAAGGTTGGCACAGAGCAGAAATGTCACTCACAAATATGAAACACCTGAATAAGACGTAATTTGGAGTCCAGAGGAAGATATTGAGACCAAATTCTAACCCCATATGCCAACATTAACAAATGTATTGATTAGAAAATATTAAACGTTAATTTTTTAATCCAAGTTTATATACATATATATATATATAAAATTTGGAAACATATTTAACATTATATACAAACATCCATGAAAAAAATTAAAGCAATTTTTTAAATCTTTAAATCACCTTTTGGAGATTGTAATGGCAGTAGATAGTTCTAAAAGGAGGTCTAACAGATTTATCTTTTTTACCTTTAGAATTTTTTTACTGTGATATGGATATGCGTGCTCTACCTATGTGTGTGTGAGTATGTGTGTAGTTTTCCATCTAAAATTTACCCTCAGAAAACCGGAAGACCGTAGAGGCAGCTTATGTTTACCAAACATTGAAAGACTAATCTTCCAGGGGACCTTCTATACATTAACCACCTCCACTCTATTCCGTCAGGCAACCCAGTTTCATTCTGCTGAAACCCATCATTTGTTAGTGTAGACCCTATTTGGCCAATGCATCACCATAAATTATTGTGTTCCTTGTATTTTTTCCAGATAAATGAGATAAACATAGGTGAGGTAGAAATTGACTTTTCTTAAAGAAGGTGAGCGATTGATTAAATAAACCACTCTCTTTTAAGGAGAGGGAGGGAGGGAAGAGAAATTAGAGACCAGAAAGCAACAGGCACGAGGTTATGTGATATTTATGTACAGGTGATGCAGTTTCTCATAACATACTCAGTGTAGGCTGAGAACTGCACTATTTAGCTCTGTCTTATATTTATTTTCCTCTATATCATCATTGCTCTCATCCAAGTCTTTGTGTTGGGGACAGTAAAAGAAGTATGAGCTTGCTGGCATCTGTCTTTGCAGGGGCCACTGTAGTCACATTCTATTTAAGGAGAGAAGAGGTGACAGAATCCTAGGGGGTGGCGTGGGCCTCAGTGAGGTTGGCAGGGGTCCATCACAGAGGTAGGAGTGACAGATGCTGGCCATGGCAGACTGGGGAAAAATGACACAATATGGATTCTTTCAGCAGAAGATATGAGACAAGATCTACTGTGAGCCTGTGAAAAAGGTATCAAATCCCTGGATTTTCATGTACTTATCAGTATTTCTCACCCCAAGAGCTTAAGAAGGTTAATGCATCCTCTCACAAATTCTACCAAGAAAACTAAGGAGTTTGAGATTTATAGATGATTTGTTTTATTATAAACAGTTGTATGTCAGGGAAGCAGAGCCAGAATGAATAATATAAAATAATGCCTTTATCATAGAGATTGAAACTATGCATCGTATTTGGTCAACGTCCTATTGAAGGCTGTTGTTTCTGGTCCTGGTGCATGAGCTTGGCTGAAGAGCAGGTGAGAAGAGTGATGGATATGACACGGGGCAAGCTGTTGCAAACTGGAACCACAATCTCTCCCATCCTTGCTGATGCAGGAGCTTACAGGGGAAGCTGATGCTCTTGATCAGGCAGCCACACACTCACCTGGCCCAGCTGCTGGAGAGGCTGGAAGGGGAGATCTGGCAGGAGCCGGAGGCGTCTGGGGCCTGCTCCAACAAAGGGATAAACCAGATTAGCAACAATGTGCATAAGCAGCAGTCGCTCCTGACTTCATACTCACCTTGCTAGGACAAATGTGGGCCCTGCTCCTCTGTCATCTTAATCACATGCAGATTTCACTTGTGACCAATCTAACTTGGAAAACTATATAGAAGACAAATGTCAGAAGTGGAGATTCAATTAAACTAAATCAACACACAAGAAAGCAACATGTCATTTAATTTTGTAACTTCAATGTAATGGTGCTTTAAATTGTGGACTTAGGATTAATAATAACATTTTGGGTGTGGAATGTTGCCTCATGGTTTGAGTGCATTTTAGCACTTTACTAAGACTATGATGTTCTAGATACCGACATCAGATAGTGCTTATTATATGTCATGGGTTTAGTGATTATGAATACTTTTTATCTTTATGAAAGTTGGAACTGTAATGTCCTTCCGAGTGTCATTATTGATAATATTCTGTACCAAGTAAGAAGATCTCACTGATAATTAAAATTCTGATATCTGGAGCAGGAAGTTCAGTTAAGCAAAACTTAATTAGAAAAAAAAGACGCTTTGCCAGGGTGGTATATTAGGCTTCCTTTCAGATTGAAAGAGATATGAGATTTCTGGGGTTTCTGAAACTAAACATTAATTACAAGATCAAAAAGTATAAACAGGCAGCTTTCAAATGCAATGGTTGGCATGTAGTAAGAAGTCTTCCAAAGAAAGAATCGATGAAACTGAGGATGAAGTGGATGAAGAAGAGATTATGATGATGATACAAGCATGCAGGGAGTGGTCATGAACAGGAAAGTCACCAACCACTGTTTTCAAGGCATAAATGGGCAGCAGTTCTCATGGAAAACTGGAAAAATCACATATTCGTTGGTAGGAATGATGCATTCATCTTCTTGTAAACTTAAGGAGTGACCTATTCTCTGAATGTCTTTTATGATCTCCATCCTATAAATGACTCCTTTATAAGAGTAATATACCCTTTTCATTAACTTACTTACCAATTGTCCCTTACTGGTTAAAGGACACGTAAAGGATAATCTGGCTTTCTGGTTTACATGGTAAAAAGCACGCCATCTTTGGGTAGAAATAGTCATCTTTATTCAGCAAAGACCCATAGCCATGGCAGGCTTTTTGGTTTCCTGGACTGAGCAATACAGCCCTGTATCTGAACGCTTATGTTGATGCTAAATAGTGAGGGGCAAGGAAGTTGAAGGATATTGCACAGAGCCACTTTGTTCTGAGGGTATAAAAGAAGTGTAATACATACTTTCTGATCATTTTTATTGATGTATTCATATTTACCTTTTTATTTATTTTTGGAGACAGAGTCTCCCTCTGTCACCTTGGCTAGAATGCTGTGGTGTCATAGCTCACAGCAACCTCAAACACTTAGGCTTGAGCGTTCCTCTTTTCTCAGCCTCCCTAGTAGCAGGACTAAAGGTATGCATCACGATGCCTAGCTAGTTTTTTTATTTTTAATTTTTTTAGTAGAGATGGGGTATCATTCTTACTCAGGCTGATCTTGAACTCCTGCACTTAGGCCATCTGCCCTCCTTGGAGCTACTGTGCCCTGCCTGAACAGTTTGATTTTCGAATTACACAATGTCTCCTTTCCCGTTATTCTAGTTTAGAGGGATGTTCACCAATATTCTAGTTCTCTTTGGGGGCACCTGGTTAAATTGCACTTCATCACTCCCCTCCCCACCTACTGCCACAGGTAAAGTTAGTTAGGCACCACTGTTGGTGAGCTGTGGTCAATGAAATAAAAGCAGACGTGAACCAGGTCAGCCTCTGGTAGACGTGTTTAACTGTAGGCTCTTCACTCTGAACTTCTTCTTCCCCTGTGCAGTGATGATAGTGGCCACTGCTGGGATGACGCCTCCGTGAGCCCTGAGTGACGACCATGGTCTAAGCTCTGCGTTGATCCATTAGGACAGTCAAGATGGCTGGGATATAAACATTTTGTGTGTGTGTGTGTGTTAAGACACTGAGAATAGTGTTTGTTAATGTGGCCTGCCATCACCCACCCTGACTAGTGCAGATGGTGACCTGCAATGCTTCTATACCAAAGAGAACCATTCCAGAATGTACAGTATGAACTCAGTCACTTACTGTAAAATTCATCCAGTGAGGAAGCAGGCAGAGAGCCACAGATGGTGGGCCCAAGTGCTTGGGTGGGTGGTATTGGGAGGACAAGTGTTGAGCCCGGGGAGGACGTGTGGGCAGCCATCTGTCTTTGGCCGAGGGAACATGCTAATGTTCCAGGTCTTTAGGCAAAAGCAGAAAAGGGATGACAGCTTTCTGCTCAACAGACAACTGAAGATGCCAGACGTGTTTGCTCTGTGCTTTATTCTTTTAAGGAAGCTCCCAGATCCTCAGTTCTCACTCATCAACAGATAACTATACGCAAGCATAAATTTGTGTTTATCCTACTTCTTGCAACAAATAATTTGAGGCACTTGAAAGCTTGATCATAGATGCGTTTGATGAATCATGGGCACTCTTAAGATAAGGATGAAAAACATTGACCATACTCAATTTATTTCGCATTAAAAAATAAATAAAATATTTTGGACTGACCTGGATTTACCTGAACACTGCTTCATATAAACTTGGCTACTACATGCATTCAAAATACATTCTTCGTTACTGGAAAACATATCAATTATAAATAATTATTAATTTAGAAGCTGATAGTGCCTAGTGCTTCATATATGTCCCAGAGATTTGGAATGTTTATCAATCCTAGGATAATGAGGTCTCTAAGATAATGTGTTTTAACTTGTTCAGGCTAAAATAGTGTATGATGTATGTATTGTGTCCTAGGGTCACCAGGCATGGTCTGTAATTACATTTAACAGCCGACTTATTTAAAATTATCTGCAGTATCCTT
>NW_003852429.1:1159943-1161561 GCF_000181295.1 Otolemur garnettii | reverse complement strand
CATGTACCTCAAAATCTATGAAAATTAAAAAAAAATAAAGTGAGTGCAAGAGTACAGCAAAGAGAGAGAGCTGGGGGAACAGTGGAAACAGGTTGTTTAGAAGCAGAACTTCGTGGGTTGTTCTCTCTCTCTCTCACACACACACACATGCACACGCAGACTTTCACACAGGGTCCTACTCCTTTATCTGCAGCTTCACTTTCCATAGTTTCAGTCGCCTGGGGGAAACTTCAATCAGAAAATATTCAATGAAGAATCCATAAACAAACAATGGAGAATGTGTACACGGCGCTCTCCTGAGTACCGTGATGAAATCTGTCCCCTCGGTGGTGAGTGCTCACATTGAAGGAATCCTTATTTTATTTTATGATGGCCAGAAAGTGCAGGAGTCGCGAAGCTGGTAATTCAGACACGTGTAAGAGAATTGCTTTTCCTTTCACTGAAAATGTGAGAGTTCTTGATTTAATAAGGAAATAAAAAAATATCTTGTTCTTTTGCTGAGATTGCTAAGACCTATGGTGGCAATGAATTTTTTATCTGTGAAACTGTGAAGGAGGATGGAGAAATTCATGCTAGCTTTGCCGTCGTACCTCAGAATGCAAACGCTATGGCCCCAGCACGTGGCGAGTGCTTAGTTAAGATGGGAAAGGTCTTAAATTTGTGGGTGGAAGATAGGAACACAAACGTGTTCTGACTGATGGTGATCAGCCTCGGCGCCATTCATGGTTGTAGGCGTCTGCTAGGGGGTCTTGAAATCATCAGTGGAGGACAAGTGTATAAAATATGTATTTTATGAGTGACTTAGCTCCTCTTAGGGAGAACCTGTGGAATAAGAAAAGAACTTTCTTTAGGACCTAGAATTTAGCCTTGATGGATTCTAATATTTAAAATTAGAGGAAGTTAACAAAATTATGGGAGAGGAAACATTAAGGAGTGAAGAGGAAAGCAAAGAGCTTGTAGTGTTTAGTACAAAAGGCAAAAAAATGGTCTTTCGAGAAGGGAGAGTGGTGGCTCCTACACTGCTTGAGCTGATTGCCATCTCCCCAGAGTGGAGACCCTGTGTGGTGAGATGTTCTGATTTTCTCTAAAAAAAAAAAAAAATCTGGATTATCTGAGTCCCCCAATTTTTAAATCAACACATGACTTTTAAAACTGTACAAATTCTGTCAATGAGCTAGAAGTGAAGTCATTTCACAAACTCTGTGTTACACCAATGTTTATAACCAACAGTGGTAACCGATTTACTCAGACAGCTAGAACATTAGCAAAGCATTCAGCCACAATTTTGGATTCAGCAGGCCTTGGAATGTTGTAAACCAGTAAACAGAGATACACCAAAAAGAAAGTCCATAGACGTTTACCAAAAGTGTTCAATTAAATTCAAAACTTAAGGTTGGAGTGCCTATGTGGGGTATGAGAGCAGCAAATGTACTCATAATCTTAAACCCAGGACATGAACAAGAACAGGCCCTATCAGACTATTTTCTTGTTTGCTGTACTCTGTGCATAAGGAAAATAAAGCCTCTTTCTTCTTCCCTGCTTCTGATTTTTCTAGACCTTCTTTTACCGAAAAATTCGTTTACATCCCTGATGATATAATCGTTCCCTCCTCCCGCAG
>NW_003852429.1:1154916-1159833 GCF_000181295.1 Otolemur garnettii | reverse complement strand
GGAAGCATGACCCCCTTCTTTGGATGTCCCAAATCTCTTCCTTTGACACTGGCCTGTGGCTTTGTCTGTATAACTGGCTCTTTCTTCTTTCCTCCCTGCTCAAATCTGAAATGCACATAAAAGCACAGGGAAGCCTGCCAACGGGCACTTACGTTAGACTACTGGAAGAGGTTGACAAAGGAAAAATCTGAATAAGAAAAATGACTACATTAGAACCCGTGTCAAGTTCAAAGTAATTTCTCCACTTTGGTATCTAAATCTTGAAATAACATTTTTAGTGTTCCTAGCAGCTACACATAGGGTGCTCATTAATTATGGTTCTGGAAGTTGCAAGCTTTCTTACAATTTTAATTTCAATTACTTGATAGATATTAGTATGGCAAAGAATAGATATGATAGAAGAACTTGACAGAATTCTCTTTTTGTTGTTAGATATTGGACTCACCTCCTAAAATTATAAACCGTAGTACTATGAGCCTATGTTTTCTTTCAGTTTTCTAACATTTCGTATTCTTAATATGTATGTATATAGTAAGCATTAGGGTTATCAAAGTCCTCATTGTCATAGATATAAATGAGTTTTCAAAATGAATTTAAGGTTAAAACAAGATTTCTAATGTCCATGTGTCGATTATTTCAACATCTATGATATTTGAAATCACTTTATTACATTAGTAGTTAAATAAATTGAATTTCATGACAAGCCTAAAATATAGTGATATAAAGTAAATATAAAATAGATTACTTTTTGTATATCATGTATAATTAAGTAGGTGATAACTTGCCCTGTTACTGAATGTGAAATAAAATCTTGATTCCTACAAGACAAAATTTCCCAAGTGGCTGGAACTTTCATGACCTCTGAAAGTCCCTGTTGGTTTGACAACTTAAAACGATGTCCTGTTTCTTTCCTTATGGTTCCTACCTGACTGGATATATCTTTTTTTTTGTTGTTGTTTATTTTTTTCCTGATGCTGATCAACAGTGATGGGTTAGTTTATTGCAAAACAACCTCATTATAGACAAACTTACCTCAATACGATCTTGCTAAGTATGGGCTAAAAACATTCAGAACCCCCAGCTCTTTCAGATACAGAATCTATGTCAAGCAGGATCCCAAAATAGACTAATTTAATTCAGATGGTTTGAATGAAGGTAAGTGAATAAAGGAACTACTTAAAAGAATGGTAGGCAGCAATAAAGGGACTACTTAAAAGAACAAAAATGGACATCAGTGCCGTATCCAAAGAATAACTACTGAAGCAGTTTAAGAGGTAAAGGAGGTCATACTCGCCTTCTGGGGTCTGGAGAGCTCTGCAGCGGCTGAAGAGGGTTTTCCCAGGCCGAGGTACAGAGGGATGGTTACAGAGGACTGGGCTGGGCAGAGAGACCAGAGATCTCTCTCCTCCCACTTTTCACTCTCCTGCTTGATGCCAGCTAGGAGAAGTCTACAAGTAAGGGGGCCTGAGTGATGCAGCCAGCAGAACCCTGAGTAGGACAGACAGGATGAGGAAAGCTTCTGAGTGGAGGGTGCAAATGAAAAATATTCAGCTCAGTTCCAAATCTGAAGTCTGGCAGGTCTCTGGGACAACCTTGGGCAGGGTGTTTCGGACTGGGCTCAGGAAGCATGCTGGGAACCTAGGAAATTCCAAGTAACTCTGTTGGGATAGGTTTCTAAGGAAAGGTACCATCCTGAAACCAATGGTGCTACTGCCCTCCTGTATGTGCCGGGAGTGGTAATGAGCCTCCCAATCCTTGTAGCATTTCTTATTAACAAACTTGCCTCTGAGCGGCATAATGACCAATGTTTCATAGAGTCAACTACAGAAGTCAGATTTCTGAGTACTTAAATGGCTGGCAAGTAGAGAAACCGGAATTCAGATTGAACTCTCATCACATATTCACCCTGCATCTTCCTTTTATTCCAGGCTTCCCTTTGACATTTGAAAGCATTTGCCTTACTCAAAGGCAGGTAGGCAGCAAGAACTCTTTATCTGCTTTCCTGGTGGTAACAGTGACCACTTCTGTCAGCAGGATCATCATCGGGGTCTTTTACTTCAGACTTTCCAACTGCGGTGCTTTCTCAGATCTGGCTTCAGCCCAAGCCTAGAACTCACTCCTCCTTTCCTCCCATCTGGTCCCATCTTTCCTGTTTTATGCTGGCTCCGGTCCTTAGAGCCCAGTCAATTACCTCCCACAAGAAAAATGTTGCACTTGGAAAAAATCTGGAATCAAAGGTGAAAAAGTAAAGGAAAAATTGGGAAGCAAGCGATGAAAAGAGAATAGTGAGGGTTCCCTGGAATTGCTGGCCCTTGTTCTGAAGTGGGTACATTGAGTCAGGCTGCCGGGGACTGGGCTGCTTTTCTGAAGTGTTGGACACACAGTGAGAGGAGGAGACAGCACGTGCCTGCTCTAGTTGGTAGTTTTAAGTTTAAACGTCAAAAGGAACTAGAAGAAAGCAGAGCAGGGGTGGACCAACGTGAAACTGGGAAGAGTTACACTTGGGCTGACAGCTGTCCTGTGTGGCTGTTTGTTCCTCAGCTGGCTACATCTTTTCTGAGAAATATGGAAATCTACCAGGACTTAACCTGCTAAAGATATTCAAGATATATGAGAGGTGCATTCCTAATGCTGGACGCTGCTGAAATATGGAAACTCTGCTTTACCACTGACTTAAGTATTTTGCTTTACCACTGACTTTGCATTTTTGTATCTCAAGCTTATCAAAGAGCATGTCCACCCCCTCCCATGGTGCCTGTGCCCTCTCTGCTTTCTGCTGTTGGGAAAGACAATTGTCTCGAAGCTAATGAACCTTAATATGTCAGGATCCGTCACCCATCTGGGTTTCTTCCAAGACCCTGTGTCTAATTTCGCACTTGTAGTTTTGTATGTGTATTCTGTTTCTTAAAAGAAGGACCCTCTTAAATTGTATAAACTTCAGACTCCACAGAACCTGGTTGCTGGGGGTCGGGTGGGGATTTGATTTGAGCCTCAGAAAAGGACTCGCTGTGGCCGAGACTACAAGTCCTTTTAGCCCCAGCTGGCAGATTCTTCACATCTTAGTGAAAAAAAGTCCTGTCAGAACTGTTACTGTGGACTTCACTTTATTGCTCCATGACACATCTAAAAGAGAGCTAATCAGTGACGAATTCTTAAGTGATAAATTGCCTCCAAGATCTTTTTCATAACACTCAGGCCAAGTAAACTTCAGCAGTTTAATGCATGGGTGTATTAAGCACTGCAAACCTTCAAGGAAGCTTTCAAGCCAATGAATTCTAAACTGTGTGGAAAGAAAAATGCAGAGTGAGGTGTCCATGTGATGCCTTATTGCTATTTAAAAATATTTCTCATCGGTATTTTGGGCATAACACTTTCTTCATTTTATGTTTTCTGTACATCGCATCTACAGCTATAGTATGCATGAATGAGGAAGCAAAAATATATACCTTGGGTCTGTTAACTCATTCTGTAAGGGTCTAGATGGTAAATACGTTTGTCTTTGTAGGCCATACAATTTGTATTGCAACTACTCAACTCTGATGTTGTAGCATGAAAGTAGCCACAGATAACACTTAACGAATGGATGTGGTTGTGTTTCAATAATGCTTTATTTATAGACACTGAGTTTTGAATGCCATATCATTTTTATGTTGGAAATTAGTGCTATTTTGTGTATTCTTAAAAATATTTAAAAGCATAAAACCATTCTTAGCTCACAGGCTAAGCTGGGATGGATTTAGCTAAGGGGCAATCATTGCAAACTTTTAAGATATAGTAAGGATGGAAAAAGATATGAATTTTAGAGCATTCAGATTTGTTTTTCAATCCTGACTCTGTTGCACTAAGTCAATAAATGTGTATATCAGTGTGCTAACTCCCTACATCCTTAGCTTTATCATCTGTAAAATGGGTTTATACTACAGACCTCTGAGGGTTTGGGTAGGATTACATGAGGTATATAGCACAGTCCCTGAAGAATAGTAGTTAATCCATATATTTAAATTTGCTTCTGTTTTCTTGACTATTGGACTGACTTGAGTTGGACTGACTAAGTTTCTTGAACAGATAGTTCATAGTCACAAAAATTGAAGAAAAAAATTTAAAATTATTAACTAAAGTTTTCAAGTAAGTAAATTAATGGGATTTAATAGGACAAAATAGGACAAAAAATTTCATTTGAATTTGAAATCAAAATGTAGATCACTATTATTATAACCTTGTTATTCGGAGTCACGTAGTTTTCTTCTCATTAATGTTTTTATGTTTAAATTAAAATATATTTAGCTTTTGAATTTGATACAGTCTGTGTTATATGATTTGGAATGTCCGCTTTGAATTCTGACCATATCTTTCCTAATGGCCCTGCCCTGTATAACTTAGGTCAAGAGGACATTGACAACTGAGGAAGGAAAATATTACCTGCCACCTTAATATATGTTTATGTTTATATATTAAAGCAAGTGTCGGGGATATAACTATTCCTGTACACTGAGTGTTTACACTGTTGAGCAGGGTCACAAAGATCCATAGGAAAACACCAAAGGTGTCCTCCAAAATGTATACACACGTCAAGAAAGGGAAAAACTGTGTTACTCAATATATCCCAGTAACAAAAGGTGAACACAAGTCATGTTGAACACCTCTGGTAATTGCAGCAGTTAAATGTGACCTGACTATTACCAGTTTAAAACAGTGTTTCCCTTTTCCTTAAAATGGCACCCTCTGTAGATCACTTTATTCAATTTATTCTCCATGTGAGATATATGATTTTTTCATATTTTAGTTAATAATACATCAAAATTCTATGAGAGTAGCTCTAAACAAAGGAAAGAAGGAATAAGGGACATTAGACTCATTTAGGGAAAATTTTCAAAATAAAGTGTATGTATTTTGATTTGTTGTTCCAACCCCCCCCCC
>NW_003852429.1:1125327-1154896 GCF_000181295.1 Otolemur garnettii | reverse complement strand
CCCGCCTTCCCTATCTTCTAATCAGACCAGGAGCTCTGAGGTGGGTAGGATGGTTCATTTATTTGTTTTTTTAAAAAGAAAAGCTCCCCAGCTGAGTCTCAGTTGAGTCTGACACACGTGCACGTGTGCGCACATCGTCCAGTGGAGGCCAAGGGCAGTGCGGCTCTGTTGCTATTCCTCCTACTCCACTAGTTATTTGGCTTCAAAACCTACTCTCCATGTAAAGGATTATTACCAGGGAGTTACATGCCGTTTTCTCCAAGGCAGCTGTCTGAATTTCGATAGTATTTTCCTTCAGTCTTTGATGCCAGAAAGTTATTGAGCATTCACTGTAGGTAGGACACTGCCACACACCGTGAAGTATAAACAAAAGGTGAGTGCTCCTCCCCCTCTTTATGGAAGTACAATATAACACTAAACAGGCTCAGACAGGTGCACACCGGGTACACATCACGAGGTGAAGTAAAAGGTACCAAAAGGAAACACAATGTCCCATTGAAAATTAGATGATTGTGAGATCACTTAAGATTTTAAAACCAGAAAAGTTTTATATATAACTGGAACTGCCATGTTTCAATGTTGCCAGTGTTTAGGGAAATGAATAATTGCTCTTCTCTTTGTAGTCCTATATCGGTCATTTATTCAGACTTGATTCATGCTATTGAAATGTTAGGTACATCTTGATCAAGAAATCTTTGAATCATTGCTTTAGCAGTAGCCTTTATAAATAGTTTAATGCATTTGAAGGTGACAGGTTTCCTACAATAGTCTCTTTTATTTTATGAGCCTATAGCTATAAAATTCAGTTTTTTTTTAATGTAACAATTTATAATTCCGATGCACATTCCTCAAAGAGATCAAGCCACATAAATTTAACTTTTCTGTCTCAAATGAAGGATTCCAAGATGGTGCATTCTAACTTTCCTGACTCTTTTATTAAACAGAGAAGAAATAAAAAAAGTAATTTTTCTTTAAAAAAAATCCACTTATAGGGCAGTGCCTGTGGCTCAAAAGAGTAGGGCACCAGCCTTATATGCTGGAGGTGGTGGGTTCAAACCCAGCCCCAGCCAAAAACTGCAAAAAGAAAAAAAAATCTACTTATATACAATGTCTGAAGTAAAAGAAATAGTTTCAGAAATGCTTGCCTACCAAGCATGCAGATCTAAATAGATTCAACACTTTTTGCTAAACTTTATGATGCTTAATTGCCTTCTGGATTACAAATAGTGCACATAATAATTATAATTTTAACAGTAATATTTACATAAGGAAAATTGAACACCAATGAGGGATTTTCAATTTGATGCTAAGTTTATCAATGTCTTACTTTAGTTTTCAAACTCTCCAAATTCTTAAGCAAGAAATTTTTGTTATTTGTTAAAGGGTAGTTCGTTAGATTACACATAAAAATTAGATAAGATTTAGTTTCATTTAGCCATTAGCAGTTCATGAAATATTTAATTTACAATAAAATGGGTTTTGTTTATTTCCATATCCTTGTTTCAAATTTTATGGAAGGACCTTCAGTCATAGATAGTGAGCAGAAATCTAAACAGCCATTTGGAAATCCTTCAGTATGGTTAGGTTTTTTTAAAAAGTAAATATTTGAGCAACATACATATTAAATTCAATTTTAATAACTATGTGAACTTAATAAATAAGTCAAATGAAAAATCACAGAGGATTTCATTGTTTTTTTTTTATTGGTGACTACAAATTATGTTGTAATATCTTTTTATTTAATTGAGAGAAATAAAATTTATGAAATATGTTTTAGCAGTTGCTCTCAAAAAATATATATATATATTGAAAAGACACCATTAGAGGCCGGGCTCAGTGGCTTATGCCTGTAATCCTAGCCCTGTGGGAGGCTAAGGCGGATGGATTGCCTGAGCTCACTAGTTCTAGACCAGCCTGAGTCAGAGGGAGATCCATCTCTAAAAATAGCCAGGCATTTTGGCAGGTGTCTATAGTTCCAGGTACTTGGGAGGCTGAAGCAAGAATATCACTTGAGCCCAAGAGTTTGAGGTTGCTGTGAGCTAAGATGCTACAGCACTCTCCAGAGGGCAACAGACAAAATGAGACTCTGTCTCAAAAAAAAAAAAAAGAGAGAGAGAAAGAAAGAAAGAAATATACCATTAGATTAAAAAAAAATCTTTATTTGTACCATTCTCTGACAGCTAAGAGGGTACCTCCATCTGGACAATCTGCTCATGTTTTATAAAGGCACGCACACAAAACTCTCACCCGCAGCATTCCAGAGACTCAGGGACATCAAGAATCAACACCACATTTGATGGAATGAGACAATAAAATGGACAGTCTAGAATGGGCATACATTTAAGCTTTGGTATTGGTATTGCTATACCATCAACATTAATAATTGGAATAAATACATATTTTGTGCACTATGTTTACTGATATAAACAGATGGAAAAATTGTATCTCTTCTACAAATCAATGAGTCCTGGATGATAAAGAAATATAACATTAAGAAGGCTCTGGAAACATCTATAACAATGCCATTTGCATTGATGAATTTGTGTCAAAATCATCATTCTGAATTTTTCTGAATAGCTCATATTAGTGACATATGTGAGGTTAATTACCATTTTTAAACTTCTAATTGTTTTTATTCATTGACTCATTTGTGTCAAGAAATAAATCCCACTGTATGCAATATTATGGTAGGTACCAAATAAAATTCTAGCTATTCAAATACCCAGGTGTTCAGAGTATAAAGTTTGGTCCTGTTAGAAAACCAGACTATAAACCTTAATTTCTTTTTATGTCAGAATATTAGGGGTACACAAGACGGGCAGGGAGGAGGGATGGATAAATTCACACCTACTGGGTAAAGCTTAATTTTTACAAATATGTAATTCTGGTGCCTCTAGTTGAAAGCCTCCTGTTAATGATTTAACAAAGGGTTCTGTAATGCAAGATTAAAAAAAAAAAAAAAGCATATCCTGTTGCTTTACTTTAGTGAAATAAAAATTTAGAAAAATAAAATGAAATAAAACTGTACAATTAAAACTCTTCAAAGTCTGTGAAACACACTGCATACAGCTCGCAGTGGCTAATCTGAGTCCTCATTACTTATGTTCCGGCTAATACAAAGATATTACTAACGTGTGATTCTGGTATGAACTATCCATGCCAACATACCTGTCACCAGGGAAATATTGGAAACATACGTGGTATATCAGTCCTTATTCAACTGGCTTCTTCACTCGTTTTCAAAGCCTTCTCTTTGCTGTGTCCTTTCCTGGTCTGTACTCCCAGGCCTCGGTCAGTCAATTCTTTTTCTGGCTTCCCCAAATAATTCAGTCTTTATAGAACAATCTTTCTGTCCTAGATGCATAGACAGACACAGATATATAGTTTATAGTTTGTACATGGACACATACACACACACACACCTCTTTTTCTTAGTTTCATGTCTGTTCCTAACTGCTATGGAAAAAGTCACATAGTACAAAATCTACAACAAACCAACTCTCAAGAGTGACTTTTTCAAGTTGTGTAGAAGGTCTGCAAATATTTATGAAAGCTTAGGCAGTCCCTTTGAAGCATTTTCTTTTTAAAGAACATTCTAATGTTAGTCAGGAAAAAGTGCTATCTTCCAGGCTATGTAACTCTCTCCCATTACTCCAGCACTTTTTCTTTCTTTTATAGATGTGCCCTGCCTGTCTATAGCTGTAATGAATAGAAAGGAAATCCTAAGTTTGTAAACGTATAGCCTGAGGGTGGCTGCTTCATGCTTTCCTGTCTATTAGTGGTACACATCCTGCCACAAGAGGAATTAATTCTACATTAACAAACAGCAAATCAGAGAACAAAAATTGAACCATCCCATCTGTGGGCCCAGGTGATATTTTTAGTATGAGTTTGTCCCTTAACATATATAGTGTCTCTTGAAGATATTAATTAGAACAATATAATTATTTGTATTTTATATTTACAGCATAAAAAAATTGTGAGGTTTTACCTGTTGATCTGATCTTTTGCCGTTTAAAATAAGTCTGACCTAAAGACATAGATTTGTAATTGCTGCAAGGTATTGAAGAGAAATGTCAGGAATTACCTCTGCTCCTTTTACCACTGCTGCTTCTATTGTCACAACCACTACGGATTTTGATGACTACTCACATAAAACCTTTATATATGTTCTCTTTAATCCTCACCATAACCTCGACAAAGCAATTACAATAGTACATTATTTATTACCTTACGTTTACTGATGAAGAGGATGAAGCATAGGGAAGTTAATTTGGATAATGTCAGATAACAGTAATAGTGGAAGGCAGGATCCCAATTAAGGCAGTCTGGCTCCCGAGTCTGTGCCTTGAAATGTGGCTACATGTGTGCTCCGTATTCATTGAATGCTCATCCAAAGCCCACAGATTAATCATCAACACGGACATGTAGGTGCCCAGTTGTAAAAATGAGGAAAAGGTATTCCCAAAGCTCCTTGGTCATAACAGCAAGTAACAGGCACAAAAGATAGTAAATTCAGCAAAATTTAGTTTAATAAACACATGCATTGGGTGCAATGGGAAGGCACTGATGGACAGATAGCTTATTTAACTTTTGTGTAAAGGCAAACATGAGAAAAGCCTTCACAGAAGCGATGCATTTGTGAACTGCACCTTAAAATCACATTAGTATTTGTTAGGAGGACAGAGGAGAGCCCAGCGTGGAGGTGCCACGTGAGGTAAGGCCTACAGAAATGAAGGTTTCGTTAGGTTGTGTGGTAAGATTTGAGGATTGAGGACAATAATAAATTATCCTAGACAGTGACAAAAGAGCAAGTCTTGGAGAAGTATGCATAGCACATTAAAAAGTTTTTGTTTCTTTGGGTTTTTAAAATTATTTTTAGAAATTGGTACATGCTGAGAATTTTGAGCCCCAAAGTCTAGGTTTGAATGGTGGGTCCAATAACATGTATACTTACATGTAAGGTACTGGAATTTCTCATATGTAAGAACAGGACAGTAAGTCTCAGCTCCTTCCACTACATATTATCAATGCTCACCTCATTGTTTGGAGAAGTGAGATAGCCAAGTATAGGCAGCGTACAACTGAGTCTTTATCTCTCAGCTGAGAAAGGAGAAGCAGAGAGTGAGTACACACGTCTCTATATTTGTGGGTGGTGGGAGGGGCACTCGTGTTTTAATGGCTCTGGGGGTGGTGGGGTAATCTATTTGATAAGGATGACTACATTTGGTTTTCCCTCCTTTTATGGGTTTGGAAATTTTGCACTTCTTCAACCTCCTTGAACTTGGACATGACCAATGACTGGCTGTTTGAGTGAGATGTTGACAGAAGGGATGTATGTAGTTTTATATGTAACTAAGAGTCCTTAATTGCCATGATAATATGCTCCAGCCATCTCTTCCCTTGCAGTGGTGTTCATGTCAGCTCTAATGGAAGCAAAAGTTCTGCACCCCCTGGATTCCAAAGTGATGAGGAGCCCCACTCTCAACTCGTGTTGGGCCAATGTTATGGGAGGAAAAAAAATACTAGTTGAGATAAGCCACTGAGAATTTGGTGGTTTTTATCAAAGCAAAAAACCTATCCACTCAACTGATATTTAGGTCAAAGACACCTAACTTCTCATGGGTTTTATAGGAATGGAGCTATGGCAAGAAGTCTTTTAGTTGGGGCTAAGAAGAAAGGGAGGCTAGTGATCAGTAAAATAGGAAGGCAAATATAAGTTCAATAACCATAAAAGTCAAGAGACCAATTTAAAACCAGAATCCTTGCTTCAAATGAAAAGTAACTATCACAGTAAACTGAAAGAAGTCTAAACTAACCACTAACCACTGGCTGGCTGTGTGCTGCTCTTGGCATGGTTAATGTGTACGACTAAGGACTGGTTTGTAATAATGTCATGTTAAGATGCACAAGAAGGAGGCTAACAGGGCATCTGGCAGGTAATTTAAGATCAGCAAATGTCACTTACATTGTTCATCTTTCCTTTCCTTTAAATTTAATAAGATCCCATGATTTCTTCTTATGAACTGAAGGGCTGGGATAGTTTGACCAGAATAGCCTTAAAAATTCTACCTATGTAATTATTCATCTCTGCAATTTTATGTTCCTAGACCTAAGTATTTCACCTGTATTCACTGTGCACAGAATTGTTTGTTTTTTGCTATTCATTATTCAGTAGTGAATAAGCCATGACCTCATAATTTTCAACTTAGCAAAGTATAAGCATCAAACATGTTCATCCCCCTAAACTTTATTCCTCAGTAATTACGTTTGTATGGATATCACAGAATGTTTGTAATCAGAGCATTTCATTCAGTGATGATATGAAGACAGGCACTGTGGTTACTAATTTACCTTGGTAGTTGACTGATTACACAGTCAGGCTATGCAGAGAAAAGGCTATGCATGCGACTAAAATGTGTGGCTTTAGTATGTTCTTGTGCAATATAGTAGGATGTCTCAGAAAAATTCGAGGAGATTGTGGAATAGTGAGCATATTGTGTTATAATATCTAGTACTTAGGGATGGATGACCAGAGAAAAAAAAAGTCACAAGTCATAACAGGTATAAAAATATACGTAGGCAGGTAACAGAAGGAACTGAAACTTGAAATTTCATCATAACTGAATATCTGATGATGGAGACAAATTATGACTCACCAGTAACTGGCACCAGAATCTTATCATTTCCTTGCTTTGTGTATGTGTGGGGGTGGGGCGGGGGGGGGAGAGGGAAGAGTTTATCAGTACCACGCGCTAACCGATTACCTTACTGGAGCACTCAGGAGGGAGTTTAAAGGGCTGCACAGTCTCTAGTTAACAGTTAACCAGGATTTACAAGGGCTTACTAAATGCTCTTCTAGGGCTAAAAAAATGAATTAGACATAATCAAAACATTCACAGAGTTTAAACAGTTAAATCGATATATAGGATTATTCTAGCAAAGGGATTTGTAAAGAAAGTAGTTGAACTGAGTACTAAGGCTTTCGCTCTGAAGTAACTTATGTGTGTAGCAATCATTGCAACACAGAGTTAATTGGAGACTTAATATTCACCCAGCACAATCTTTTAACTTACCAAGAATCTTCTACAAGGTCAAACATCCTTCACTTAAACATTTCCAAATAGTGTTTTGACAACATATCATATCCAAATGTTGTGATATATCACCAAGCAATTTGTTAAATCTTAGTATATCTTAAATAACAATAATAACAAGACTAAAGGTTCCATTTAGCCGCCTTCTATTCAGTAAGGGGAATTTTCTAGATGTATAGTTATGTCTTGAAGTCATACACTAAAAAGAAATGTTTCTTAGCATTTAAGTAGCTGAATTCAATGTTTACATGAAAAACTTGAAAATCCTAGCCACAATCAAAACTGCAATGTATACTTTTTTCTAGAAATTAGTCTCACAACTGTTCAAGGTTAAGAAAGCCACTGTGTGGCTGTAAGAGCCTTTCATTATAGCAATAATGGAGGCTGATTGAAGCTTGAACCTCAAATTCTAGGAATCCCAGATATCATCCCCAAAACTCTTTAAATAGGATGATTTCTTGGTTGTCTGACCAGTTTATTTACATGTTCAGGAGATTTCAGTCCAGTGCTGTCTTTAGAATATTGTGTTTTATGAGCTAATCAAGGGTGGAAATCATAACTCACTCTATTTTATTCTGATCCTGAACACCATTCATTGGTACACAATATGGATGATCTATGCCATTTACTGTTTCTAAAATAAATGTCTGTTAGACTGACTGTAAGTTATACTGTAAATGTCTTTAAGTTATAGCAGTGGAAAGAATTTAAGGGAGAAGTAAGAACAAGATTGCTAAGAGCTATTAACTACTCGAACAGGTGACACATCCATTCTTCGATGTCTTTATAAAACAGACAACGCATGTAAATTAAGATAAGACAGTAGTGCAAAAGCAATAAAGTAATGTCTAAAGATGTAAAGGCAAGTAAGAATTTTAATGAAACTTTAATATAAGGTCTACATTTACATTGAGTCATTAATCTTAACAAGACAGTTGATGGATTTGTTAAAAAAAAAAAAAAAGAGGGAGAGAAACAGAGAAGCCACACTAAACCGTATAAAGTCAATAATATTACTTAGAGGTCAGATGACTTAAGATAGTAATATACATGGCTTGATTTTATTTCTGTAAAATATATTGTGAATTTGCTTCTTAAAATATCTTTCAAGGAAGTGCTTTTGGGAGACTATGTGCTTTATTGGAAGATGATTAAAATCTGGCTTTTTATTTTCCTTCTGTTGAACTTGCCGTCATAGTCAGTTTATAATGCTCTTGAGGGAAAATAAGGATCATTCCTAGGTAGTTACAGCTTCTTGACATATAAGCTCTTTCTAAAGAAACACATTTATTGTCAAAGAATAAGGCTTTGCCACCATTGAAGACACTTAAAAAACACTGCTGGTTAAAGGTAAGATGAAAGAGGACCTAATAAAGTCCTCTTTGAGCAACGGCAAAAATTTTGAGCCATGGCAGCATCTCGGAAATAAATGGATACCCTTCCACGGAAATTCTGTACAGCTGACAATGTTCATTTGTTCAGGGAAGCAGTGTCTGGCGGGTGCAGAAAAAGAGCTTCTGTACATTCTATTCCCTTTCACAACTGATTCTTTCTTATCAGGCTTTTAAATATGGGTGTCGTCGGGGTCTTGCCATTTGCCCTCTTTTTTCCTCATTAGATAATGTCCCTGGTATGTCTCAGCTCCGACACTGCTATCACCATCAAATTCATAACACCAGCCACATCTTTCTTCTTAATTTTACAACACAGCATCCAGACCCTTACTGGACTTCTCCACCTGCCTATTCTACAAATACCTCAAGTTCAACAGGATTGAAATTAAACTCATCATTTACCACCTTACAAGCCCGTCAATCTGATACTGGTGCTGTTCAGTGAGGGCAATGACCACGTTCCCTGTCATCTGAGCCAGGCGTGATGAGCTTGCCCCACAGTCTTCCTTTTTATTCCCTGCACCTACAGCCATCACATCAGCTTCTAGAATATCTCAACTTTCTCTCTTCCCCTTTCCCACTATCAGCTCTTTATTTCAGGTCCTTGCTCTTCTTACTTGGAATACAACAAGACTTTGGATAGCTCTCCCTGGCTCCTGCTTCGTTCTTAGAACTTATTTTCAACTTTACTGTTGCTAAAGTAACTTTTATAAAATGAAAATTAAGATCACATTATTTGCTCCATCACTCCAAAGCAAAATGCTGATGTGTTTCCTTGAACATTGGTAGAAAACACAGGGTTCATGTCTCCTGTCTGAAATGCCCTTCTTCCATGTGCTCTGTATTCCTGCGTGAGCTGTGTATTCAGCAGCCAGGGCCGGTCCTCTGACTTCTGTTTCTAACCTCCATGAGACTCAGGTTAGTGCTGCTTCACCTCGTGTAAAAAGGGTGAGCTAGTATTAGGTGAATGTCTATGTTTGGAATTTCCCTTTTTTCTCTAGTAACCTGCACTTTCCTGAGGGCAACGACTTTCCTTTTTCTGTTTTTGTTTGAATCTCCATCTTTCCAGGACCTGGCCAACAGTTTTCAGGTGTTCCCTGACTACATGAATGACTGAGGTTCTCCCATATTCCAGGAATTTTAAAACTGAAGAGCTGAATGACACAACCCTTTTTTAAAAGGTGGTTTATAGCCTACTGTGAGGAGTCTAATTATACATTTACGTGAATGGAAGAAGATACAGTAGATAATAAAATTATATGGTGGTAGCAGTCTATTATTTTAAATACAGCAGGGATTAAACAGCTTAATTCACTTAAATAATCTATTAGGTAGAATATCGGTCAGAGAATTTTAAAATTACGCACAGATATAGGGATAGTACAAGCATTTTTAAATAAAGAGTTTGAACAAAGCATGAAGAGAGGCTACATTTTACTGTTTTTAAAATTTAAAGGCAGAAACATTCTTTATATATAAGCCCAGTGTAACTTAGGATTCTCATCTGCCCGCTGACAAGTGCTAATAATAAAACATATTTTAATTTTAAGATAATTATTTTATTAGCACAGGTCATGGAGACCTCTGAAAATGAAAACAAATACAGTGAAAACTAGTATATATTTAAAAGGAAAATTTAAGATTTACAATTTGTATTATAATTTCTTCAAAAGTATCCCTATGATAGCATCAAGATTGGCTCAACTATAAAAACTTTGTACAAAGAAACAGAGTTAATTTGTTATAAGTATGCCAATTCCTAATACGCCTGAAGGTTATATCTGAAAATGCATTTACATAGGTATTTTAATTCACCCTTAGCTGAGTGTGATGGTTCATGCTTGTAATCCCAGTAACTCAAGAGCCTGATATAGGAGAATGGCTTTAGGTCAGGAGTTCAAGACTATTGCGGACAACATAGTGAGACCTTATGTATTTAAAAAAGACATTGTTTTGTAAATTTATTTTCCTCAAGTTTATATTATAGGGGAGTAAATGATTTTTCAAAAACTGTTTCAATCAAAACCATTAAAACCACTTCTACAACTTCATTTCAACTAAACCCATTTCATTTGTATGAGTTTATTCTAATAAACATATTATTCAACATATTCTAATAAACATTATTCAACAATACATTCCTACAATTTTACAAAAGAAAGCCAAACCAAACAAAACAAGTAACCCCCAAATATCGTCAGGAGTATTTCCTAGTTTGGAAATGTACTCTTTTACAGTTTAATGTTCACCTTTTATATCAACATTATGAAAGCTAAGGTCAATAATAAACCATGGCAACCCTGAATCTGAAGGCTTTCCGGTATCTGGAAGGAAGCGGTGAGGTCCAACTCCTCATGGGAGGATTCCCTTCGCGTGGGTGCATCCTTCTGAAGTCTCGATAGTGAAATTAGCATGACTAGGGCTTACACTGATCATTTTAAATAGTTTTTACATTAGACAAATGTAAAATATTACAAATAGAGAATTGTATGCTGTTCTAGATAAATATAAGTCTTCACAGAAATAGACTGCCTCCCTGGCCTCTTTTGGCTCCATTGTCCAACGCCTTAGAGATAAGTGCCCACTCTCCTTGGTCATTATAGATTCTGATGTGAAGAAATTTGAGAAGTTGCAATCAGCGTAAGCTGAATGGCACATTGCAAATCCATTCACGGCTATTGCTCAATTTTCACTGAATAAAGAAGCCGGTGTACAACTTCTCCATTCTCATCCCAGCCTAAGTTTTTAGATGGAAGAAACTGGTGGCAACTCTGCTTCTATTTTATCCCACCCTAGAGATTCTTTTTTTTTTTTTTCTGTCACTGCTCTATAACTTTCTTTTTTTTAATTTTTTTCTTTTTTTTAATTAAATCATAGCTGTGTACATTAATGCAGTCATGGGGTGCAATTCTTAACGTATCAATAGACCCTCAAGTATCTTGTCCAAGAGTAGGCGCTTGATAGCACTTGCAATAGCATGTATTTCCTGAGTGACAATCACCAGTTTAGAATTTGCTACTTAATTATTATCACCACAGTAGAGCTATTACTGATATGACATTTTATAAGTTCTTTTTCCTCATATTTCAAAACATGAAACTTTATGAAGTTTCTATTTTTTTCTCATTATAAAACATCACCACTACAACATTGCTAATAATACTAATTTTAGCAAAAATAATTATTTTATAACATGCTATTATCATCAACTTAAATCAGTGCCATTCCTTGCTCATAATATATCTAGAAAACATGACTAATTTAAATGTTGTTAAAGAAACATATGTAATTAATTACTTGGAAGTATTAGTTGTGTTGTGGAAAATACAGAACCCAGTTTCACAACCCTACAATTTGAACTCACTGTATATATGTATATGTATATGAACACACATATATAATGCTACATATAATGTGTTTTTTTAAATCTCAAATTACATCTTATTGCACACATCTTATAAATAATAAAATAGTACTAGGAGTAGTTATTATATTTCACTATTTCTTACGGAATCTTTAGGAGCAATTGAGTTACATGAGAACGTAAACATTCTTCTGACAATGGAAATTATTATAAAATGATACACTTATATAAACTTCACATATCCTGTTATATTAGCCAGTGTATTAAAAGATAATAACATTGGAAATGGTAATATAATTTTCTCATAGTCCACATATAAAAGCAGAAGTATTTTTGTAAAATACACAGAAAATCCTCTGTGATGCAATCCTGACATATAAATTGGTCACCTACTGATCTCTAAGAACTATTACATCTAAACTATGCCAGATAAATGTGTCTTTGCAGAAGGGATCTAAAACCACTTCTACAATTTTAAAGCGAAGGTAAATGAAGATAATGAACATATAGACAGATGATGGAAGAAGCTGTGTTTGAAAACAGGGACAAATCTAATTTCTAATTTTATTCTGGGCCAGTTTTTTTAGGAGGTGATCCTGAGCCCACTACACACGCCTTGTGAACCTCGTTTTGCTCTTTTATAAAATGCGGCTATAATTACCTTACATATTATTACCTGGACTCAGAGACTGATGAAGTCATAGTGTAAAGTAGTGGCAGCAAGGGCATAGCTATAGCTATGCAGCAAATTATTACTATTATTATAGTAATTACTCAACACTTCAAATTTTTGAATAATTTTCTATTCCTGACTTTTCAACAATAGGAGACTCGACTATTATTTTGTTATAAGCATTTCAATTGTAGAAAATTTAGAAGCTGACACTTTTTTTTTATGTAATTCTTTAACTGGTTCGAGTTAGAAACAAAACAACAAAAATCGATAGATGACATTACTATGAAAGCATCTCTCACAATATGTGTTAAATGACCTCAATATTTCCTGGAAACTGTGACCAGTATAAAATATTTTGACCTTAAATAATTGAGGTCAAAATCCAGTAAGAGAAGACTCCAAAGTGCAGTTTAATAGTTATGACTATAATAAATTTTGTGAGATTGTTTTTATTTGCTCTTAGGCCTTTTAAAAAAGTCTGTTTTTGTATTTTGGTCAATGACTTCTGTGCCATTTC
Source organism: Otolemur garnettii (assembly GCF_000181295.1). Classification (NCBI taxonomy): domain Eukaryota; kingdom Metazoa; phylum Chordata; class Mammalia; order Primates; family Galagidae; genus Otolemur; species Otolemur garnettii. The sequence continues at coordinate 1,141,848 of NW_003852429.1, read as the reverse complement.
TTCAGGATAATCTCACATGGATGCCAAGTGTAGGTGCACTTTGGGAGAAAGCACACTGAGAACAGCATAGGTGATTGTAAGAAAATCAGCCTTGTAGCACAGCGAGTGCGTATTTGTATATATCCTAAATCCTGCCATTGAAACTCATCAGAATTGATATGTTTTAGGATTTTAAATGTCCAAAGAAGATGCATTTAAAATCCTCCAGAAAACTGCCATACAGTGATAAAAGTATCTCAGTTTTCAAAATGAATTGATCTTTATCTTTCATTTAATATTTGAAAATACTCTGGATTTGAACAAAAAAAAAAATGAAAATTTGTGTTACCAAGGAAAAAGGAACTAATTATTGAGCTGCAGGTTGTAATGGCATTAGTAGGAAAGGAAAACAACAGAAAAACAAAGGGCATTGTGGGATCCCGTTCAGGAGAAACACAGTAGGAAATTTGAAAATGAGTTTTGCATTACTGACTCCATGGGTATTTGTATTTACATGCTTGTATTTTAAATTGTCCATGTGAAAATGGATGATGATGGTTTCAGATATAAAAGCTGTTGAAAGAGAGACTACTTTAAATTTGACTCACTGATGTTAGAAGTTATTGGATGCTATTAGGAGCTCTTTAGAAAGATTTATGTTAATAAGTATTCATCACAAAGCCTATCGTTCTGGAGAACAAAAAGTGATGCCGCATTCATTTGGAATGATTAATGATTCACATGTAATGAGGAAAAACGTTCAGGACTAATCTACAATTGTAAATGAAAATGAACTTTATAAAGAGATTTTTCTTGTTAATGTCAACAAAAGAAAGAAACCCTGCATATGTGTGATATTTGCAAGTGTTTACCTCAGGTAACAAGAAACATTATATCAAGTAAGAAGACAATTTGTTAATTTGTATCATAATTAAAAATTCACGTTCTGTAATATCTCAGAACTCTAAGCATGTTTAATAAAATTAAGGCAGTGTATTTATTTTACTACCCTAGATGGGATATTAATGAATGGGCTGATTCAAACCTAATTTGCATAGTAAGTGAATATAATTAAAATCAGTCTTTCATTAAAAGCTCTCAGGAAAATATTTAATTTGTAGCATATTTGCAGGAAGGCAAGTAAGAGAGCTTATTTTCAGTTCTAGCACATTCTATAAGATCAATTGTATAAGAAAACAACTTGGGTATATCGTTTGCTTATTTCCCTGATGCTGGCCTTTGGCATCATAATCATTTATTTTGTGCCATTGTGATCTAAATTTCAATATGGTGTTAAAATTCGGTAAACATAAAACAAGAGATGTTTATTTTACGGCTGGTATAGGTATTTCTTTTCCTTTTTGATGTGTGTATTTGCTATTTGAATTTTACCCTCAAGGTGGGGAGGCTTAGTTTACTAATCAAAAACATACCAAAGCTAAAAAAATATGATTCATTTGAAATTGAGCTAATCTTTTTCTTAAAATTGTTTTAACCTTGAAAATATTATGGTATACTTATTTTTATTACAAAGAGCAAAACCAGGGCTTTGATTTCATTTAAGGTATTTACAAGACAAATTCATTTGAAAAGTAAAACAACTTCTATTTTTTTTTACTAATAAAATTGGGTTTTTTTGTTTGACTTTTTTCTGACCTGTGACTCAGCTCTGTGTGTTTCGGGGAAGCATACCTTCAGCCTGCTATCAAACTAGGGTAGGTTAAAACAGGGTCATTGATCACCTCTTCTCTGATTAATTTTTAAAAGCCCCATTGCTTTGGGTCCCATGATGAAATCCATATCTTTTAGTTACTCAAAGTCTCCATCTCAATGCTGACTTTCTTTTTCTCTTCCTGCTGTTCATGGCTCTATTCTCAGATGGTTTGTCTCCTTTCCCTTGAAACCCCTTTTCCTCTTGTTTCGTATTGACTTTTAGTTTATTTATGGCTCAGTATAGATTAAATACCTTGGAGGACTCGATAAGGTTTCATTGATTGCCCGACCCCCAACCCTTCCTCTGCTACATTCTGATCCCTGATCTCTCTTGATCTACTCTCTGAAACTGACCTATTACATGTATTCAATTACGATTTCCCTGCATCCTGAATTATCAAGTTTAGTGGAACAGGCATCTCTCCTGGTGTGGTAAGAAACGTTACAGGATACTTATATCCAAATTAGAATTAAAACCCTTTGTAGGATATTATTCAGCCCTGAAAGGAAGGAGCTTCTGTCATATGCTACAACAGGGATAAACCTTGACATTATAGTAAATGAAATATGCTAGTCACAAAAAAGACAAACATGATAATTCCACTAATAAAAGGGTCTAAACTGGTCAAATTCTTATAAACAGAGTGTAGAATTGTGGTTACTGGGGACTGAGTGGAGAACGGAAAGGGCAGTTGTTTTTTAGTAGCTATAGAGATCAGATTGGCAAGATGATCAAGTTTGCAGACCTGTTTCACAACTATGCGAATGTACTTAACACAAGTGAACTGTACACTTTAAAGTGATTGAGATGGTAATATTTAATGTTATGTGGCTTTTAATCACAAACTATATTAAAAAATACATTTAAGATGACTGTTCTGATACTCTGGCCTCTTAATTCCTTGCCATCTATCCCAATGATGGTGCACTTTCCTCTATGTCAGTGCAACCATCTTTCACTGCTCTCCTGGGCTTGGTTCCATCCCCTACCCAGGTTTTGTCCTGTGTTCAATCACAGTGACTATTCTCCTACTTACACTCCTCCCTCATGCCTCTCCCACTGTGTCAGACCCTCTTGGTTAAATCCCACTCTCCACCTACTCAGAATCTGTCTTTGTGTAACTGAGTGTGGCCATGGGAAACTCGGTAATCAAATTGTTGTTCTCATTTCAAAATCATAATTGTTAACTTTTAGTGGGCCCTTAGCTAAATAATAAGGCTAATGTTTACTTTGGAATACTCTCCTGTACATTATGATAATAATTTTATATCTTTTCATTTCTTTCTCTTCAGTTCTCCAATATATATTTTTCTCCAATATATGTCTTCATTTTTTGTTGATGATGATTTTCCTATTTTATTGAGCAAAAGGAAGCAAATGCAATCCTCCGTGTATTCCCACCACTGTATCTATCTCCCTATGTGGGTGTTTTTTCCATCCCTTCACTTTCAGCATATGTGTATCTTTACAGTTTTTGTGTATCTTCTTGTAGGCAGCATATCGTTGGGCCTTGTATTTGTATTCATTCAGCCAGTCTACATTTCTTAAATGAGGAATTTTAACTATTTACATTCAAGGTTATTATTTTTTAATTCAGATTAATATGAAGGTACAGACGATTAGGTTATACTGTTTGCATTTGTTAGGTGAAGTCCAAGTTGTAGCTATGCCCTTTACCAAGAAGCTGTGCCATTTATATCATTTTTCTCTTTTTTGTCTGCCTATGTTATTTCAGAGGACATTATCTTTAAGTTCATAAATTCTTTCTTCTGCTTGGTCTAGTCTATTGTCAAAGCTCTCAATTGTATTTTTTCATTTAATTCATTGATTTCTTCAGCTCTAGAATTTCTGTTTGATTTGTATCTGTGTGTAATGTGTCTGTGTGTGTACAAAAGAGAGAAAGGGAGAGAGAGACAGGAAGAGAGAGAGAAACAGACAGAGAGAATATACTCTCACTTTCCTTCTATTACGGTGGTTATGCTCTTTGTTCTTCTAATGCAATTGTTTCACTGGTATACACATTCTATATTCCTTCACCTACTTAAAAATCATTGCTCTGGAAATTTACTCCATGCCTTACTTACTGCCAAATCACCATGCAAACAAACTATTACATCAGCATGCAAACAAGCTATTTCTCCAATTATTTTTAAAAGCAAAAGGAGAAACAAAGTACTCTTAATGCCTTAATGATTCTTTAGAATTATAAATGTAATGCCTGAATATATTTATGTTAAAAATGTGGAACAAAATAAGATATACAATTATATATTTTTTCAAGTCCTATTCTTACTCTCTGTCTTTTCGAGGGTCTCTTAGACTCAGTTCTTCTTTTAATATCACCACTTTACTTTGCTACCATATGCAAAACACTGGAAAATGTTTCTATGCTAATTTAATTCTGGTTCCATGTTCTCTTCAGCTCAGTCTAGCTGGGACACATATTTCCATAAATAGCTCTTGTCAAGGTTACCAATGACCTCTGTGTAGTTATTCCCATGATGAATTCTCAGGTTCCCCCTTACTTGACCTCTGAGTACTATTAAACATAGTTGATCCCTTCCTTCATCTGGATATGCCTCTGAACATGGCTACCAAAATATTACACTCATTTTCTACTATAATTTTATTCCAGTTTTCTGCATTAGATCCTTCCCACCGTCTTGCTTTTTGTTTCTTCTTTGACTTCTCTTAGATTGGTGTTTGAGTTTCTGGTCTATGGCTCTCAATAATTCTTTCAATGTAATATTTTCACTTTATTCTTTTCATTATGATTTTTTTATTCCAGATTAATATGTGGATACAAATGATTAGGTTAAATTGTTTGTATTTGTTATGTAAAGTTTAACATCTCATTGAGCTCTTCCCCAGGGGGTGTGCTGTATACCCTTACATTGTGCCCACTAGGTGAGAGGTTACTAATCTCCCTCCCTCCTTCCCTTGCCCCTTCCCGTCCTCCCTTCTCTCTTCCCACTTCAATTTAACTGTATTTTTCTCTCCTGTGGGCCTATAGTTGTTAATCTATTGGTCTCACATTAGTATTGCATGCATTGGATACTTGCTTTTCTATTCTTGTGATACTTTACTAAGAAGGATATGCTCCAACTCTATCCCAGTAAATAAAAAAGATGTAAAGTTTCCATCTTTTTATGGCTGAATTGTCTTCCATGGTATACGTACACCACACTTAACCCATTTCTGAGTTGATAGGCATTTGACTGATTCCACACCTTGGTGATTGTGAATTGAGCTGCAATAAACATTATAGAGAAAATGTCCTCATGATAGAATAACTTAGAATAATTTTTTTCTCTTTTTTTAGATAGAGTCTCACTATGTCACCCTTTGCCGAGTGCCAGGCCATCACAGCTCAGAGCAAGCTCCAACTCTTGGGCTTAAGCAATTCTTTTGCCTCAGCCTCCCGAGTAGCTGGGACTATAGGCACCTGCTACAATGCCCGGCTATTTTTTTTGTTGCAGTTGTCATTGTTGTTTCTTTGGCCCAAGCCGGGTATGAACCTGGCACCCTTGGTGCATGTGGTTGGCACTGTGCTACAGGCATGAAGCCAGAATAATTTTTTTTTTTTTAATCTAGGAGATACCTAGCAATGGGATAGCAGGATGAAATGCAAACTGTACTTTTAGCTCTTTAGGAATTCTCCATACTTCTTTCCAAAGATGAAGCATTAGTTTGCAATCCTACCATCAGTGTAAGAGTTTCCCTTCTTTCCATATCCACACCAGCATCTGCAACTTTGGAACTTTGTGATATGTGCTGGTCTCACTGGGATTAGGTGATATTACAAAGTAGTTTTGCTTTGCATTTCTCTGATGATTAGGGATAATGAACGATTTTCATGTGTTTGTTGGCTACTGGTTTGAGAACCTCAGAGAAGATTCTGTTCATGTCTCTTGCTCACTTATAAATGGAATTGTTTGCTCTTTTCTTGTTGATTGAGTTCTCTGTAGGTTCTAGCTATCAGCCCTTTGTTATATTTGTAACATGCAAATATCTTCTCCCATTCTGAAGGTTGTCTGCTTTAGTTGCTGTGTCCTTAGCTGTGTGGAAGCTTTTTAGTTTGATCATGTCTTATTTATTTATTTTTGGTGTTGCTGCAATTGCCAAGGGGGTCTTCTTCATAAAATATTTTCCCAGGCTAATATTGTCAAGAGTTTTTCCCATACATTCTTCTAGAGTTTTTATCATTTCACATTTTACATTTAAATCTTTCATCCAGTGCTAGTCAATATTCATAAGTGGTGAGAGGCATGGGTCCAGTTTCAGTCTTCCACGTGTGGACAACTTGTTCTCCCAATACCATTTATTAAATAGGGATTCTTTTCCCCAGTGTATCTTTTGCTTGGTTTCTTAAAGATCAGATGGTGATTATATGGCTGGGTTCATCTCCAGGATCTCTATTCTATCCCATAAATCTGTATCTGTGTTTTCGTGCCAGTACCATGCTGTTTTGATTACTGCAAACTTGAAGTATAACCTGAACTCTAATAATGTGATGTCTCCAGATGTGTTTTTATTTCTTAAAATTGGATTGATTATGATTTTTCAGCTTATTTTAGAGTAGTAAGACTTTCTTCTTCAGCTATTTCTATTTTGCCATTAAGCCAATCTTTTTTTCCTCCTTAAGAAAAAAAAAAAAAACCATCGTATCTATACTTTTCATGATCTTTAATTGATCCCCTTTTATCCTCTGTTGTAACAGCTTGTGCATGTAATATTTCCTTCAACATCTCCTAAAATGTTGATTATCCTTATCTAATACTCTTCTTCATTTTGCTATACTGGTTCGGCTCATTTGGTGCCAATTCTCTTGTGTTTCTTTTCTTTTTTCTTTTTCTTTTTGTTTGTTTTCATTTGATTGGAAGCCTTTTAAAAAACCTATTTTATTTCAGTTTTTCACCTTTCTTATTCAACTTCATTGACATTTGACTAGGAATCAGCTTCTTTGTATACACTTATTCTTATTTCATGATATGACCTGTAGTGAGTGGAGGAGAGGACATATGCTGTTAGAAGTGGTGTGCCAAGAGCTTGCCCCTGGGAGGTGTCCTACTGGGAGAAGGTTCTTCACTCCTCACCATTGATGATCTGCTGCTGGCCCTGCCTTACAGGCTCCAGTGCCAAGACTTGTCTACATTAGCTTGTGAGCCAATTTTGAAGGCTGCACTCAGTTTGGCACAGTGGGAAGAGAAAAGAGATGCTGATTTTCCCAGCTTGCCTAAAGGCATTTTCTCAAACAACCCTCACAGAATCCCAAAGAACTCCGCCTATGTCGTAGGGACATATTTCAGAACACTCCCAGCTCCATGTTGTCCTCTCCAGCGCTGCATCTTCATGAGATTTCCTGTAGTCTTACCTATTTGTCAGTCCAATCCTGTCTGCTTCCTCTCTTGAAGAATAATTTAATATATATTGTTACAAATTTAACACTGTTTCTTGATGTTTAGATTTATTTTAGAATATATATTTTTTCTGTACTGTTCAAGGGGGTTTAGATAGAAGAGAAAAAAGGTACAAGTGAATGAGAATACAACCAGAATCACAACTTGACTGCTTCTGGAGAAGAGAGGCAGGAGGAGACCTAACACTTACGAAAAGAAAGATGCATATTGTGAATTTATAACAGACACTACACAAATCACAGCATTGCTATTTAAAAATCATTCTGTATATCTCAGATGTAAATCAGTGATCTAGAAGAAAGTTTGGTTCTGCCTATTTGGGATTTACTAGGTTTAATCTTCCTCAACATCTGTGAGTACATATTTCTAATTATGGAAGGAGAAAGATTTCCACTGCCTTCTGTCCTCAATCCAGCCTGACCTCAACAGCTTGCAATTCTGACTTGACTAGGCATAGAGAAGGTACATTGGCATAAAAAAGAGAGTTGGGTACTGTGGATTTGTGAGTCTAATTTGCGGATCAGCGCAGTTCTCAGAATGTAGGAGAGATTCAGTAAGCCTTTGTTTTAGGTTAAGTGAATGTCTTAGTTTCACTAAGAAAATTTAGTTTTATTCACTAATGAAAACGTGTCAGTGTTAATTTGCTGTCTGCCAGGGTCCTGCCCCAGGGACAGGGTCCTTCAAGACCTGGGGAAACGGCAGCCAGTGATTGACTGGGAAAAATGAAACTAAAGTGGCAATAGATAAAGGGACAGGACACACAGAATAGAGTTTTAAAGAGTGGGCACAGGGATCCACCGCTAGCTTATGGAGAGGCCCTATACTTGTTCCACCTAGCTTTTATTGAAGGCTATTTTCTTATTTATCCAAGTGAGTAAGCTGAGGAAGACAAGAAAAACATCAGCAGTTTCTCTGAGTAAGCATGTTACTTCTTATTCTATCTATAATCATTAAATTTAAGGGTCTGGGCAGCCTTAAGAAATCTGAAACCTGAGTCTTGTGTGTGGGAAGCCTCCTGTTTGTGATCACACACACAGATCCCTTGGGGGAGGTTAAGCCCCTCTAGTTTCTCTGTGGAGCAGATGTAATAGTGTCAGTTCTCCTCTGAAGAATTGGTGGAAGAAAGGAATTTCCCCCTATCTCTAGCCAAATACTTTTCTCTTTGTGGTTAGGGTACAAGCCCTCCTGCCCATATCTCAGGGCTCCAGCTGTTCCCTTGTTCTCTCCCCTGCCCATTATACAAATCCCCACAATGGGTATTTGCTTCTGGAAGGTTGTTGACAGATGGTTGGGCAGGGGTTGGCTTGGTTAACATTCCTCCCAGGCCTTGTATGCAGCTTCTGCTAAGGCCATTGTTCTTCAGAATGCTTACAGACCCTGCAGGGGTGTTTGTAAGCTGTGTCCCTTACAGGCCAGGCTTCCAGTAAAAGCAAAAAGTGTCTATACAGGTAATTCAACTATTATTTTAAAGATAAGCTATCTAAATTATTTTTACTCCAACTTGCTCAGCTTATTTCTCTGTTACCCCCCTTTCTGTGGGTGTTTTTCTTTGCCAAGAATGGGTCTTCAGTCCTGATTCTCTCTGCACTGTCTGTGCCTTTATCACTCACACATCTACTGAGTGGGTGAGAAGAAGGAGGAGAAGGTATAAATGAATAATATTTAGGGTTTTGTCAATGCATGAATTGTTGCTGTAATGATATTTATTCAGCTCATAGCTTTCTACAGATTGCCCAGAGATTTGGGTAAGTTTAAGATTCCCCAAAGGCTTCATAATTAGTGCTTTTATAGCATATTGAGAATGGGAGAATTCTTGGTTCCAATGATACCCGTGTTGACATTTCATTTGTAATGTGAAAATGTGAGAGATAAAAAAAAATTCGTGTTTAATTATCTGTATTTGTATTTCATATTTTGTTAAATGTATCCATTTTAACCAATAATTTTCTCTATGTTTTGTTACAATCTACTGTGCTGGACAAAACTCTCTAAAAGATTTTCAAAGTTTGTAATATGAAGCATTTAAGTTTTGCACTTGTTTTGTGTGTAAGTTTTTTGACTTTTAAATGTTACCTGTAGTTTATAAATTGGAAATAATGGATTTATGGCCAAATTTTTCATACATTAATAAGATCCCACAAAGCCTTAGAAATCTGAGGCTATCTAACTTGCTTCTGAACTAATAAATAATTTATGGTTCCCCTGAGGTTATTTTTCAAGCATTACATTACTGGACCTACGCTTAGATTGTTTCTTATTTCCTAACATATTTTGTTTGTTTGTAGACTCACTCAAGAATGGGGATTCAATAAATATTTAATGTATATATTTTATAATGAAGAAATAAACTATAAAGTGTTTGGAAATACTGTATATTGACTGTATAATTGATACCCACACTATGCTAATAGCAAAGCATAATGTTTCATTCCACTTTTGCCCCTGGCTTTTTCATTTTTATAGGTATTTCAAATGGAAAATAATGACAGTTTGAAAAGTGTTAGCAAAGAGATTGAAAAAGAAATGCAGTGACTTTGGGGGGGGGGTCAGTTTTCCAATATCACTTATCTAGATATTGTAGAAAGATATGCAAATCTCCAAACAGAAATGTCAATACTTGTTTAATAAAAATTAACTCAATGCTTTCTATTGTTTCAGCTTTTGAAAGAGAAATGACCACACATAAGTGTTCTCTTGTTAAGTATTGGTGGGTCTAGGTTCTCAACCTTCCTAATGCTGCAATGTATTTTCATTGTTATGAAGATGTCATGACCCACAGGTTGAGAACCACTGCTCTAGGGTGAGGCAAAGGGAGCCTTTGTGTCTCTGTGCCTTTATGATTCTGTAAATTCTAATGCAGGAGTCCAGGGACCAAAGTGAAATAATTTATTAAAAACAAAAATAGTCTCTGGAATTTTAGGCCTCACCTGAAGGATGCTGAGTCAGGATTATGGATCCAATACCGCAAATATGAGGTACTTGCCTCAGGTGGAAAATTTAGGGCACTAAACAAAGTAACACTAAGTACTACAGAGATAAGTACTATTTAATGCAATTATCTTTTAAAAATAAAAATTGCTGAAAAATGTAAAAATGATGAACAAACTGTGAAGATTTTAAATAAAGATACAATCAATATTGTTGATCTTTTGTCTTTGGCTATGACATAGTTCAACATGGCATTGTATTTTAAAATCAGAGCACAAGAAAACCATAAATATGCCCAAGAACAGACTGAGCCATAGGACAAATGATTCCCTCAGAGGCCTATGTCAGCTGGTTTAGTTTCCCTCCCACTGGGTTCCTGCAGCTAAGGACTACTTACTTGCTACAGCTGCATGGCTCTGTCTTCTCATCCCAGCAGCAGGGATCACTAAAGTAGCAGGCAGTGGTTGGCTTGAAGACTTTCCTCTTTGGAATTACGACTTCTAGAACTCATTTCAAGAGGGCTTGCAAATTTCCCATTATAGACATATACCCATATTTACATTCATCATTACTTTGAGATGTAAATCTGAGGAATGATTCAGCTCTAAATTCAGAAGAAATAAATAATGGTAAAATTCAAATATGCGGTTTCACATGTCAATTTTATTAATGTGGAAACAATATATTAGTGTTTACTGTCTACATGCAAGTATATATAAAATGAAAAGACAAAAGAGGCAAATTTCTATAATTTAAATATTTGTTTATGTCTAAAATAGTATGTGCTCTGTTGTAAGCAATTTGCTACAGGAATCATCATCTTACTGATCAATAGAGAGATCCTTAATATAACCAACCTTAATATAATCTACATGCTATCCTTTGAAATCTATGTTGTCACTTTGAGGTAAACCATTACATATGCAAGTAGACATGAGTTGTTCCCTGAATTTGACCAATACAAAAAAAGAAATGCTTTAAGAATAATACTATCAGATATCTTGTTTTTTCAATTTAGGTAGTTTTAAGATTTTCCCTAAATTAAGACAACAGAATATTTTTTTGGTGATAAAATGAAACTATTTCCAAAGTATAGCAAATAATTATAGAAAATGAAGTGAGAGTGAGCAAAATCTTTTCTTTTTAATTTTTTGTTTATTTAATTTATTTATTTTGAGATAGAGTCTCACTTTGTTGTCCCCTGTAGAGTACTGTGGCATCATAGCTAACACAACCTCAAACTCTTGGATACAAGTGATCCTCTTGCCTTACCGTCCCCAGTTGCTGGGATTATAGGCACCCACTGCAATGCCCAGCTATTTTAAGAGATAAGGTCTCACTCTTGCTCAGGCCTGTCTCGAACTGCTGAGTTTAGGTGATCTACCCACCAGGCCTTCCAGGGTGGTAGGATTACAGGTGTGAGCCACTGTGCTTGGCCTAAAATAAATCTTTTTAAAAAATTATAATAGCAATTTATTTGCATGTAACATTTGAAAAGTTTTTCTCTTGAAAAACTATAAAATAATTGATATTATTCTAAAAATAGTTGGCACTGTTAATTTAGATTTGAATAGAACATGATGCAATGGGAACCCTTCAAAAGGATTAAGGGCAATGAGTGATTTTATCTCAAAAGCTCAATTATCATAAAGAAAAAAGTCACAATTAGTGGATGAGTCATTAACAGAGAGAAAATAAAGAAACAACATGCCCAGAAGTTGGATTGGATGAGAATAACGGAGCTAAGGTGGAAAGGGAAAAATAATAATGACATTAACATGGGAATAATCATAATTATTTTCTAGGTTATCATTCTTCTTCTTTTTTTTTTTCTGTAGTTTTGGTCAGGGCCAGGCTTGATCCTGCCATCCTGGGCATGTGGGGCTGGCACCCTACTCCTTGAGCCACAGGCACCACCTAGTTATCATTCTTCAATGTGTATCAAGAATAAAGGACTAAGTGTAGGGTCACTATTCATATAAAGTAATGTCTGTTGTTAAAAAAAAAAAAAAACAACTGAATTGATGACTTTAATTTGGTAGCTCCAAGGAGCTTGACAATATCTCATATTCAGTTGTTCGTAGGTGTAGTTACCACCTGTGGGAGTTAAACTATATAGAATTCATGGTTGTGCAACCAGAAAACTTCTTTCTTTATGGGTGAATTGAGAGCCTATGTCAGGACTAGGGTCAGAAAGTGGGGTTGGCAAGATTTTCTATGCTCAAGAAATCCCCATCATTCATTCATATCTTGAGGTTCGATGACTTTATTCAAATGCCCATGTAACTTGTAGGCTGACACTCAGGGCCTGTAGCTCATAAAGTTAAGGTTTTCAGTAACTTTCTACGTGGAAGGTGGAGGGACAGCAGGTGTGTCTTGAAATACAACTGAGAGGCACAAACCTTAGTGGACTTGGGGCATATGAGAATCATCTGGAAAGTGACTGTTCAAACTGTATATGTACCTTTTTCTCAAGATTATGGTATAGCTCTGAAAAGAATGCCTGCGCACTGTCCTCCCTAACTGATATTCTTGTACGGTGAGTTGGTATTCATGATAGAACTATGAAGCACCTTTCAAGTAGTTTGAAGCATAAAAGATTAATAAACAGAAGAACCAGGAACTCTGAAAACTCAGCTTGGTAAATACATGTTGAAGGATTTCTAACAAACCCCCACAATTTCCTACAGTGATAAAAAGCTGAAGGACACTTGACTATCGGATTGAGTGGTGATAAATCTCTTAGGGAAATCAGATGTGTGATTAATATTTTTAACATTCTGAAGGGAGAGCAATAGTCCTGTAGTGTTGTGGGAGAGTAGAACACAAACTGAGTGTGTGTGTGCAGGGTGTGTGTGGTGGGAACAGTGTGTGGTGGAATTTACCGCAGATTCATAGGAATGGGGAACTTGAGAGCTAACTTTTGAAACATGGGGCCATTTAGTCAGGGGAAGCCGAATATGGACTTTTCCAGACAGTGTTGTCATCATGTGTCATTTCATATTGCTTTTGGCTGTAAGTAACAAAAACCCAACTGGTAATGGAGTAGCAATAGAGTCATTTGATTTTCCTTTATAACATGGTGGGTGAATATGGGGTATAAATAATTTGGATGATAACACATAATAAAATTGAGGTTACTAACATAGTTGTATAAGCACATTTTATGAAAATATGGAGGAAAACAATAAAAATAGCTATAAAAAGGAAAATGGTTGATATTGGGGAATAGGGTTTAGGGATAGTGAATAAGGAGGTGAGAGATTGCTACATTTCTGTATAAGCCTTACAATATTGCTATTAAAACTAGCATGGGTACTAGTAGGATACAAATAAAGTTTTAATTTATGTAATATTTTGATAAATTCATTCTGGTTTTGACTGGGTTTGAAGTTTTAGCTGTGTATTCTAATGGTACAACCTACACAATTTGAAACCCAGACCTTGAGATGCCGTGGTTCTCATCACCAACTCATGGTTGAGATCCACATTGCCTAACTGTGAAGGTATATTAGGGAATTGATGGAGGCTGGCGTGCAAATGGAAAAGCCAGAAATAACATTCCTTTCCTGTGAACTTTCATTGATATAGAGTTGATCTATACTTTCTACAGTGACCGCACACATGAAGTAAAAAGTAATTGAGACAAAAGCTTTTGACTTTTCCATGGAGCTGCCATTTAAGAGGTAGGGCAGCTTGATTATGGAATTCCAAAACAGCTGTTAAGAATGGACTGAGGAATGATATGGAGGCTGTGTTGAAGAATTTAAGATGCACAGAGTCTGCAATCACTGGTGGAGCCAATTAATCTCGGACAATAACCATTATGCCTGCAACTAATAAAGTCACAGACTGCTAGTGCTGAGACAATCCCACATTTTACCAACCTCTAAACTCATCAGCGGGACACCAAGCCATGCACACATAGGACAAGCCAAGATCAGATACTTGTGCTTGTAAAATGAACTGTGCCCAAGTTTTTTTATTGAACTTTGATGCCATGTTAGGGAATAGAAAAAGTTTGGGAAAAACAACTCTGCTGGGAGCTAGAACTTAGGTTGAATACAATAGAAATTAATTCAAAAATTATTTTAAACAATGATAGTTTGTATTATTGTCCTAGTAGGTTCGTGGTCTCTGATGAAGCTAATGTAGACAACTTTTTTAAAACAGCTTAAATTAATAGTTTTAGTGCCTTGTGTACATTAATCCTGTTGCAATGTGTTTGGTAGGAACTTAGCAATCTAGGAAAAAGAAGAGAAATGACTTGGTCTTTTATTTATCCCCCATTTTCTTTTGTACACTACTTTCAGGCTTCAATTTACTTTTTGCAGTTTTAAGGTGTCTCCCAGTTCAAGTGTTCCAGCTGATCAGCTGTGGCATTAAGCTGTCATGTTGTTAGTATTAACTACACAGGGCTATGCTAAGTGTAGCCAAGCAAAAATTACCTTTCCAAGAACTGGAATGAGTTCCAAGATTCAACTTGTTAAGGCCAAGTTATTACAGAGGGATCAGAAGCTATGCAGATACCTCTGACATCATTTCAAAATCTACCTCTTCTCAGCTACCGAATTATATCACCACGCTTCCCCGGCCTTGTTCCAGGTTCTTGGACTTTAAATCCCAAGAAGGATTTAAAATGCTCTAATGAACAGGTGCCATAGGAACGAGTCACTTTTTCTACTAGACTGACATCAACTCTATCTCTTAACAGTTGAAAATATTTTGCCTCTTCACTCGGGTAAGGTTCTCCCCATTGCCTCCCCTCTCTCTTCCTCAATTTCTGCAGGTTCTAATGCCCAAATCCTGTTTTTGTCATCTGATTAGTTCCAGTGTCTGCTAAGGTTGAATTTCTTGGATTTCTGTTTTGCTCTTACAGATCTCTCCTTCTAAGAATTGGCTGATTCTTCCTAAACATTGGCTCTGTAACTGGGACAGAAAACTGTGACAGATTTGTCATTTGCTCCACTGAGTTTCAGAGTACTGCCTGTAGAGGCACCTTCATTACATTGTGCTGGGCAGTCAGGAGACCAAATGTTTGCTCGCCTTACCATCTGTTGTCTGTATTCTTCCTGCTGAACTGAACGTCAACTCATCAGGTATAGTTGACTCTTTCTACCTTGAGACAGTTCATAGTTCCAAATATTTTTCCTCTTCCCACCTCACCTGTAGATAAAATAATAATAATTCTTTTGGGGAAACCTATCGATCAATTAGGCTATATGTGGCTTTGTAGAATGGAAAATCTGGCACAGACTGGCACATACAATGTTAAAATCTATTAGGTTTCCAATCTTGAAGTGCAGAGGTAAGATGACTTCAGGGTTGAGATAAACAAATGGCTCTATATGCATTCACAGAGTTATGGAGCTGTGGTTATGGTTCAAGGCAAAGGTGAAATTTTAAGACATTTTTCAAGAATAAAAAGTGTATTATAAAAATAAACTAGATCAAGACTACCTGCTTTTTAGAGAAAGTGATATGGCTTCTTCTTGTCATAAGTGTACATGTGGGGAGTTGGAGACAGTCATTTCTAGAAGTTACATGTAAATTTACAGGATGGAGTAAAGGTTTTAGAATGTAAAGAAGTCAGAATAATAGTAACATAAGCCTATTATTAGTTCATTATCTTAACTTGGCTTGAAAAAGAAAAGCTTTAAAGGTGACCAACAAAAAACATAGACCAGCTAAAGATAGACTCAAGTATCTTGTCTTGAACAATACTATTCAGAAGTATTCAGTGTCTTCCCTTGGGGGAAGACACTACTTTTTCCTCAGAACTTAATCTATGAAATTTGGGATCCAGGTGTGTTGCTTTTGATCTAGCATTTATAAGATTAGTCTGTATTGACTGGCTCTTTCCAAACAGGACTTTCTGGGGTGAGTTTATTTTTGATATAATTTCATCCTTGCCTTTTTCAGTTTAACTCTAAAAGTTCTGGTTTTAAACCACTGTTAAGATTTATAATCTCATCACCTTATTTTCCTATCATATTTTCCATCAATTATATATGTTTCTCTCTGATTTCCCATTGTCCTACCCCATAATTATTTAAATGAAGTTTAAGGTCATTGTCATATTTCAGTTTAGATTTTTTTTGTATTAGGTGATGACATAATTTATTGTCTATACTAGTATTGTTCTGAAATTGAAAGGGGGTGGTATTAATAGTCCCACTGGGATACTAGGCATAACCCAAGACCACCCAATTGGTTTCCTTGTTATCTTCCAGTAGTTCTATGCCTACCTGTGTTTTATTTTTTATTTCAGATTAATATGACGGTACATATGATTGAGTTACTTTGTTTATATTTTTTAAGTGAAGTCCAAGTTGTAGTTGAGCCCTTCACACAAGGAGTGTGCTATATACACTTACATTGTGCCCATAAGGTGAAAGCTTACCAATTTCCTCCCTCCTCCACTCTGTCAGCTCCCTCCTCCTTCCACTTGAATTTAATTGTGGTTTTTTTTTTTTTTTT
>NW_003852429.1:1105271-1125307 GCF_000181295.1 Otolemur garnettii | reverse complement strand
TGGACTCATGTTTCTCACTTTACTCATTCTCAAAATATATGGTTCTCTTTTTACATACATACACAAATACTTTTAAATATAAATATCAAATTCAGAAGAATCAGATGGGCAGTAGGCATGTAGTTTTTATCTGTTGTTTTCATACTAGTATTCAGTACATTGGATATTTGCTTCTCCATTCTTGTGATACTTTACTAAGAAGAATGTGCTTCAACTCCATCCATGTTAATATAAAAGAAGTAAAATCTCCATCTTTTTATGGCTGAACAGTGTTCCATGTTATAAATATACCACAGATGGTAAATATACCACGGTTATAAATATACCACTCATGAGTTGATGGGCACGTGAGTTGATACTGCATCTTGGCAATTGTGAATTGAGTTGCAATAAACATTCTAGTGCAAATGTCCTTATGGTAGACTGATTTTTTTCTTCTAGGTAGATAGCTAGTAAAGGGGTTGCAGGATCAGATGAAAGGTTTATTTTTAGCTCTTCGAGGATTCTCCATACTTCTTTCCATAGAGGCTGTATTAGTTTGCAATCCCACTAACAGTGTAAGAGGGTTCCTTTTTCTCCACATCCATGTCCGATTCTGCAGCTTTGGGACTTTGTAATGTGGGCTGTTCTCACTGGGATTAAGAGATATCTCAAGGTGAATTTGGTTTGCATTTCTCTGATTATTAGGGACAATGAGTATTTTTTCATGGGTTTGTTGTACATTTGTCTGTCTTCTTAGAAGAAAGTTCTGTTCATGTCTCTTGCCCACTTATAAATGGTATTGTTTGCTCCTTTCTTGTTGATTAATTTGAGTTCTCCATAGATTCTAGTTATCAGCCCTTCATCATATTTGTAGCATGCAAATATCTTTTCCCATTCTGAAGATTATCTGTTTGCTTTAGTTGCTGTGCCCTTAGCTGTGTAGAAGCTTTTTAGGTTGATCATGTCTCATTTATTTATTTTTGGTGTTGCTACAAGTACCAAAGGGATATTGTTCATGAAATCTTTTCCAAGGTCTATATGGTGAAGAATTTTTCCCACACTTTCTTCTGAGTTTTTAATCACTGATGTCTTTCATCCAGCAGGAGTCAGTTTTTATGAGTGGTGAGAGGTGTTGGGCACAATTTCAATCTTCTGCATGTGGCTAACCAGTTCTCCCAGCACCATTTATTAAATAGGGATTCTTTTCCCCAGTGTATGCTTTTGTTTGGTTTCTTGAAGATCAGATGGTGCTATATGGCTGGATTCACCTCTAGGTTCTCTAATCTATTCCATAGATCTACACTCTGCTTTTGGGCCAATACCAAGCTGTTTTGCTCACTGTACACTTGTAGTATAACTTGAAATCTGATAATGTGGTGCCTCCAATTTGTTTCTATTTCTTAGAATTGCTTTGGTTATTCAGGTTTCTTTTGGTTCTATATGAAATGAAGTACCTTTTTTTCAAGTTCTTCAACATATGATGTTGGTGATTTGATGGGGATTGTATTAGGTATTTTGAAAACAACACCTAAACATAATGGAAGGTTGTTTCTATTTTTTAGTTTCATTATAAATTACTTATGAGGGACTAGGGGCAAGGGAAGGGAGAGGTTCTCCTTGTGAGGCATCTTAAGTGGTCTTATGTGCAAAAACCTCCTTTTGTGTGTAGCATTACCTTCTTTTTTTGAAATGTGAGGAATTTAACTTTATTTCTTGCTGACATCCTATGAGGCAAAACAAAACCGACACCATACAAATGAACTTTATGACATTTTGATCTTGACAACAATGCCATGGGATAGCTTTGGTGGTTATTGTGCTCTAACTTGAAGGAGACAATGGGATGTAGGAGAAAGTGCACTCAAGTTGAATCCTGACTCCTTCCTTCATCTCCCAGATCTGCCTTTTTCCTGCACTAAGACTTCAGATAATTTTCTTTATTTATCTATGGTAGAGTTTCCCCAATCTAAAATGAGAATTGAAATATATATTGCTTACCACTTCTGGGAATTATTGAGTAGATCAACTGAAATAATAAGACACCATAGTATCACGATATTCTGATAATAAAAAAGAAATATTCTGCTAATGTGAATAAGAGGTTTATAATGAAGGAGACTAACATACTTGACTGAAGTATAACAAGTGTGTTTATTTATTTAAGTGATATGGAAAGAAGCCAGCCAATTATATTTTTAATAAATTCCTACATTATTTCCTCTGTTTTATTTCATCTTAATGACCTACTGAAAGCTTTAAATTTTTCTGATTTTTTTTACATAGTTTTAGTCAAAGTAGAATTCTGCGAAGGGAAGTGCATGTTTACACTAATCTCAGAGATCAATTCATTCGTAAGTAGAATTGGAAGATGAGAAGGCAAGCCTGGACACAGGACATCAGCAGTAGAATTTATAGAGCTTCACACTCCATTTCAAACCCTTTGGCCAGTACAGTTTTAATAGTAATGATAGTGATGTGTATTGTTTATTGAGAGTCTGCAATATACCAGGTAGTTAACAGTGTGCAGGTATTCAAGGAAAGGGCCTGGAGGAACAGGGTAGATCCTTATGTGCAAAGTTACCCTGCTTTCCTTTCTCTCTATGTCCCTTCTTCCCTTTTTTCTTTCCTTCCTTCCATTCTTAATCCTTTCTCTCTTTTCTTCCTCAACTCCATTCTCTCTCTTTCTTTCTTTTCAGGTTAGAAAATTTGGCTAATCCCGGCATGCCATGTAA
Source organism: Otolemur garnettii (assembly GCF_000181295.1). Taxonomy (NCBI): domain Eukaryota; kingdom Metazoa; phylum Chordata; class Mammalia; order Primates; family Galagidae; genus Otolemur; species Otolemur garnettii. The sequence continues at coordinate 1,122,593 of NW_003852429.1, read as the reverse complement.
ATATATCTGAAATATTTATATAATTATGTTTCATGGAAATTGGGAGGCTTGAAAGTTACTGTATGAGGGATGATGGTGAAAGGAAAGTGGATATTATTAAGAGAAAGTTTTCAAGATCTTCTTTGGGATCATTTTAGAGGTTAAAAATAATGTTAGATTCATTCATGATTGAGATAGATTCATAGTTATAAGGGAATCAGAGAAAAAATACATTCATATGTTTTTTTAACTTTTTATTTTCAGGGAGATAAATTTTAATTAACCTAAAATGGAACCATCTTATAATTTTCCCTTATGCCAATTATACTTTGTAGATTATTGCATTAATTTTAAAATAATCCAGTTTGATTTATTATCAACTTTAAACTTCCACTTATGACTATCAAAGCCTGAAATCAAGTTTGTTCTTTCCTTTGAAAAATAAAATAAGGGGCATTAACTGATTTATAATCATGAAAATACATAATGCAGTACTAGTAATAAAAATAATATATTTTCAGTTGCGATAACTTACTAAAATTTTATAAGAAAAGGAATTAATAAATGTAATGTAATTGCTTCCTGGTAACTGAATACTTTACCTTGTGGAATGCCCAAAACATTCCCCTAAAACGTTAATTCTCACAGTTTTGAATGTTTCAAAAATTCTGAAAGATTACTGATCAAAACACTGAAGTCAGCCACCCATAGTCTGAGCCTTTAAAAAAGGCTGAAACTGGCAAGCAATGACGATTTATAGTGGACTTATAATTTATTTTAATTTGAAATCATAAATATAAAATAGTTTCCACTGAAACAGACATACAGTCCTAACACTGCAATAGTGCACTATTCTGACAAAATAGAGCTAAAGTTTAAGTTCATAAATGGAACCAGTGACATCAAATAGCTGACAAAAATACAGAATTAGATTTGAAATGACTCTAGAAACTAAGACCAAAGATGAACAGAGACAAATGAAAATACTATTGCATACCAAAAGTACTTTTGCATCCCAAATAAATTATTTGAAGTACAGATCTGAAGGAGGCTTGTTTTCAAATGATAATTCTTATTACTCAACCACTATTTATAACAGAATTCTCTTGTGTTAATAAACTTTCCACTCCTCTTATAAGGTATATTTAGGGCTAGCATGAATAATAAATTTGAAGCAGTATTTTTACTGTCCTACACTCTAGCATATTCTTTTTCTTCTTTGTCTTAAATATCATCTGTAAGCAACCCAATGCACATGTAATAGGTGAGCAAGGGGTAGTATTCAGTAATCAAGTAGAATTTCATTATATAATTACAGCAAACAAGAGTATGACATGTAATCTGAAAACAGTAAATTCCACGTATCATCAAAAAAACTAGATTAAATCACAGAAGAAAGAAAGCAGAATGAGGGATACTTATTTCACAGGGGTCATGTGTATGAGAGTGTGAATGTGTGTGCATGTACACACATGAAAATGAGCGACTTCCCTGGCATATTTATTCTGAATTCCTAAGTAAGTAAATGTAGTAATAGCATTTTTGTTGTCTGGAAACAGTTATTAATTACTATTTAAACACTTCTATGAAGACATGTACATTGCATTCCAAGAAAACAAAAAGTATAAAAGCTAAACTGTGATGTTGCTGTCTTCCTATCTATACCACAAATACATTGTCAAATACGAAAAAACTAAAACATAGTAAATATACATTATATGTAAATGGATATTACAAATTTAATTTTCATTAATACTGTTCAGTTTTATCATTAAAAGTATTACTTTTTGAGGAGAGCAAAGGTGCTGTAATTCCTATTGTCATTATTATAGCAGTGTTACCCAGTAGAATGGGTATGAATGATCAAAGTAACCCACAGCACTGTTTTTTGATGAGGCTTAATTGTGAGAATGTATCTAACCTGTCCTCTATGGTTCCTGGTACATTTACCAATACTTTTTTAAAAATCCCTACAAGGACTGAATATGAGTGATTTTAACTGTGTCATGTCACTTATTTGCACATATTCTAAATTTTCAAAAATAAATAATTATTATAGGCAGAACAAAATACTACATTCAATGCTTGGCACATAGTAAACACTTCACAAAAGTTGGGTGGCGCCTGTGGCTTAGCTCGTAGGACACTGGCCCCATATACCAAGGGTGGTGGGTTCAAACCTAACCCTGGCCAAACTGCAACAACAACAACAAAAAAATAGCTGGGTGTTGTGGCAGGCACCGATAGTCCCAGCTACTTGGGAGGCTGAGGCAAGAGAATTGCCTAAGCCTAGGAGTTGGAGGTTGCTGTGAGCTGTGTGACACCAGGGCACTCTACAGAGGGCAATAAAGTGAGACTCTGTGTCTAAGAAAAAAAAAATTTAGCTAGTGTTATTAGTATCAGGTATTTTCAACTCACCTTCCTACTCAAGTCTAGATCGTGAACATTTTTTCACTGTATTAAATGTTCTCCACAAACAATTTTTAAAGGTATACTAGAGATTTAATGTTTCCTCTTTTTTGTAAATATAATTAATGTTGTTGCAAATACATGTCATTTTGTAGTCTTCTGACTTTTTTCCTTAGAATAAAATTCCAAAGGTAAAATGGATTGTTAATAAAAAAGGGTCTTATTCTTCAGCGTTATACATTCAGAACGCATAGGAGATTTCTTCCATAAATTCTAATTTTCTGATAGCTGCTGAAAATTGTATGTTTAAATTGTTTATACGTTAGCTTGTTTCATTCTCATTTATCTGTTTCAAAATAGACCTCAGTGTTTTCTAAGTAGTCCATATATTTTAATTTCACATAAACATGATTCAAGAAGCTCATTAAAAAACAAACTAAAACAACCCCCAAAAGTCAGGCACCCAAAACATGCTGTTTCAACTGAATATAAAACTTATCTCTAAGTTCGTTGTCAAACAGGAGAAGAAGGAAATTTTATGTTAAACTGTGATGAGGCTTTCATGAAACAACAAAACAGATGAGCAATAGTAAGGGAAACCATATTTTTTTCTGGCATTCAAACTGCAGGGAATATTCTCATGTGGACAGTGCCATAGGCCATGCCCAGAGTGGCGGTGATCACTTCATTCCAGGTTTTCAAATTATAGACCGAGTGTCTGCACAGGCCCCCCGGCTGCTCCTCCTCCTCATACTGCAATAGCGATGTGAGTGGGCATGTGTGATTCCTGGTTAGGACAATGCAATTTTGTACAATATATAGTCCAGGATGCATGAAAACGCTGGAGGTAAAGTCAGAAATTGGACCTATGACCAAAATCTGTGATCAGTTGAGATGCCTTTCCAAAGATGGTAGACCAGGTGACTCAGTTGAAAGTGAGGGAGCATGGCAAGCTCCTTCTTGGCAGGGGTATTCGGCAGAACTTCTCCTCGAACAGGTGGAGTTGCCACCTACCGAGCGTGCCTGCCGCGGCGAGTCCTGAGGAGCCCCACTCAGCCCACACTGCTGAGCCTGTGAGGCTCTGCTAGGAATACACTCTTAGTTCATCCCAATAAACTGTAACTTCCATGAGATTTATATGTGAGACTGTTGATTTCCTCCAGGCTTCTGACTGTGAAACTAGTCAGATATTATGCTGGGTTCACAGTGCGACTAGTTCAGATATTATGCTGGATTTAGTCAATGGCATAACACATAATATCAGAGGCAATGATTTTATGTTAATTGAAGCAAGAATACACATGTAACTTTTTCTTGTAAAGATATTAATAGGTGTTAGATGACAGAAATAAACTTATGGATAAGTCCTTTTAAGATACACTGGATTTACAAGTTTAGACATATTTCTTTCCTGAAATACACAGGACTTTTGAGATGCTATTACATGCTGTAATTCTACACTTCCCTCCTGAACATTTTGAGAAACTTCTCTCTCTTACCCTCTGTCCCCTGACCTCCACACTAGGGAATTTATTTGGATTAATATTCTGTAGTTTATCATTTTGGGAAATGCTACTTTACCAAACATATATTTTTCGTATCTTTTACCTTGTCACAGCTAGCCAAAAGTAGCCCCGTTGTAACATAAGATGCAGTGTGTGTGTTTAGATACATATGAAAAGAAAGTGGGATGTTATTCCTAGGTTTGTGAGAGGCAGGAGTCTACGGACACTCATCAAGGGGTTTTGACTGGTAGAAAAGAAAGTATTCCTGGGGCCCTGGTTAAATTAATAAGAGCTGAGGAGGAAGCACACAAGAAAAGATTCAGGTGGGGGTCAAAGGAGTTCTCTCACTTACAGACAGACACCTCAGGTTTGCAGTGTCAGTCCCAAGTGCAACACTTCAACTTTAAGAAATAAGACACCATGTGGGACGTCTTGGTATGTGCCTGTGGTCCCAACTGAGTGGAGGCTGAGGCAGGAAGACAGCCTGAGCCCGGGAGTTCCAGGGTGTAATGCACTATCAGTGCACCTGTAAAGAGCTACTAGGCTCCAGCAAGACACTAAAGGATGAGAAATTCTTGAGAAATGTAAGAATTCGTAGAGAATTACATGTAGGAGTGATGAAGCATGAACTTGAAATGGCCAGCGTGGAGGGATGTAACTGGAAAAAAACAACAAACAGGACAGTTTCTCTACAAAGTAAGGTGGTCTTTTATAAAGGTTATTTTCAAGGTAAATAAAAGTTCTTGACTTAAAGTCTTGCATGCTTTATTCCCCATTTAAAAATATTGTCAGACAGAGCTTGGATGCGTGCCATAAGCAAAGGCCGTATTTCAGCACTAACATACAAACACAAATCCACATATATGTGTATGTTTTTATACATACAGAAATATGCATTGTTTGCCATTTCTCTGGAATAATAGATGGCTATGTATCCATTGAGATGCAAGTTAACTTAAATCGGCCATAAATCTACAAATCGTATTTACTGAATAGACTGAATGTTATGAGTAGATAAACTTACCCTTTATTATTCAGTATGAATTTTCTGAGGTGTTGTCTTGGTAATAGAGTCTTAGTATAGTTTATGTGTTTAATGGAAACATAAGTAGAAGAGTAGATGTAAACTTAAAAAATTAAACTGAATAAATACAGTTGATTTTAAGAAAATGTAAAGGCTACCTTACTCAAAGATTAAAAATAAACTGTTGATCAACACATACATGTATCCAAGTTTCCATTATGTATAATTTCTATATTATTTCTTTTCAGCTGCTGTCTCTTTGCTCATTTTCATCATATGGCAAATAACTGTTTTCAGGAGGGATATTTTAAACACAGTAATATTCACATATAAAACATTTCTTCTGGGTGGTGCCTGTGGCTCAAAGGAGTAGGGCGCTGGCCCCATATGCCAAAGGTGGTGGGTTCAAACCCAGCCCTGGCCAAAAAATAAAAATAAAAAAATAAAACATTTCTTTTGCAAAAAAATAAAAATAAAATAAAAACAATTCTTCTCTTGAGAGAGATTACATAGATATAGGTGTAGTCCCACATTCAAGTATTTTTACATATTTTTAAAGGGATAGCTTAAAGTTCTTTTAGTATAAATTATACCTAAATTTGACATGATAAAGATGGATATTTTTAATTCTGGCTGAAATGTCATTTACATTTGACTAACTTAAAGAACATGAACTGTGTGTTAAATAATGTGAAGACCTATTTGACAAGTTTACAAAATACTTTTCTCTGAAAATTATTAACAAGTTGATTTAAAGATTTACAGATTTTAAAGATGATCAGTGACTGCTATACTTTTCCTCCAATAGATTCTAAATCAACTAATGGATTAAAAATATCACACCAAAAGTGTATACTTTGAACTGTGGCTAAATGTCTCCCAACACATCCCACCAAGTCCAGGCCTTGGCACTGTCCAGCCAAGCCCTGTGAGGATCTCCAGCTAGACAATGGCTGATTAAGTCATTCAGCCCAAGATGGGAGGAGAAGACTGCATTCAGCTGGGTACGAAAGGAAACTCACAGATACGTTCTAAACTCACTTAAGCTCACAGTCATGGTTCAACCAAGCAACAGAATTTATAAGACTTGAAACCACTTGGATATTTTTAAGCACTTAAGTGGTAGCGGCTATATACAGCCAGAAAATGGTTAGAAGTTCTGAAAACAGAAGCGTTCTATTATGAGCATCCTGTAATTCTAAGTCGGCCAGGTCCCACTTTATGGGTAAAGAGGAACATTGTGGGGAGAAAGGAAGTTATTCCTGTGACACAGACAGGGTTTAAGCTTGAATCTGAAATGTATTTGAGAGAGAAGCCTTGAACTTTTTTTTTTAAAGCCATGATTCAAATTTTTATAACCTGTACTGACTTAAACAAGCCATTGGATAAGGGGAAAGAGTTTATGTATTAAAAAAAATTGTATATATAGAACAGGTGGCAATACTTACTAGAAAAGACCTTTGAATTTGGATGGATCAGGCTGTCCATCCGTGTCGCGGCACTGACTCAGGCTAACTGCACCGGGGAGATGACCCCATAGATTCTTCCTAGTTCTAAAGCTTCAAAACTCTAGTTTGGGTTCAGGATTCTATTAACCTCCAGTTTTCCATTCTCTTCCAGCCTCACCTTTTTCCCTCCCCTAAAGATATCCCCTGAAATTCCTTCTATCCAGTATTAAATGTATTTTGGAACAGCCTGGATTTTCATCTCTAATTTTTCCCTTTGTGTACTTAAGCTTCTCTCTTGAATGTCTGACCCATACAGTGATTTACTCTCTTTCAGTTGTAATTTAATAAATGATCAGACAATATTTGGGTTTTAGTAGCTAATACAATCCCTTTATTGACCTTTTATTCAATTAAAATTGGAATTCCTCCTTCATCCAAATGAATGAATGGTAAGCTCTCAGGTCTCACTGCTAGGTCAGGAGAGGATATCATTTTAGAAAAGATGCCCTTTTCCAAACATGAATAAATATGTACGTATGTAGAATATCATTTTAGAAAATATGTCCATTTCCAAACATTAATAAATAGGTACTTACATAGCTTTAAATAATGGTTACTCTCTCATAATTAATCTAGTCCTGGGACTTTCTACCCATGCATTCCCCTGTCCTTTCCAACATACCATAATTCACACTTCAGTGTGCTGATGTTGTGTCTAATACAAAGGCATTGCTTATGGTTAGTTAATGAACATATGAATAGTTTCCAAAGAATGAAAATAGGATTGTATATATTTCATAGAAGTCTAATATGTAATGCTGAACCTATGTATAGCATCTGATGTTCCAGGAAAATGCACGTCTTTATCTGGGATCTGAAATGCAGTGTTTATCAGAGTGGGTTGAGATCTTAGAAGTCACATAATTCAAAACACAAACAAATTGTCTTCTTTCATGTGTGAGCAATTCAATTCATCCAGTCAATAAAGAATAATGCAGAGATGGAGTCAGAGATATATTTCCTTCCAATTAACTGTTTTCTGGTTACTGGGTTTAGATTGTTTTCTAACAATTTGATGTTTCTAATAAATTGTGTTCTCCTCTGTTCAGTCATACCCCTTCCAATCCATACTGCTGACAGATCTTTCTAAAAGGCAAATCATATCACGTCACCTTCTAATTATCATCTTCCTGCAGCTTTCCATTGCCAGAACCATGGATTTGCAACACTAGTTATGTCTTAGACCTGGAAAACTTTTAAAAAATATTAATGGCCAGGCCCCTTTTTCATTAAAAGAATCTTTAAGGTAAGAGTCTGATCATAGTCTTTTTTTTTTTTTTTTTGAGACAGAGTCTCAATATGTCACCCTCAGTTGAGCGCTGTGATGTCACAGATCACAACAACCTCAAACTCTTAAGGCAATTTGCTTAAGCTTCAGCCTCCCAAATAGCGGGGACTACAGGTGCCTGCCACAACATCCAGTTATTTTTGTTGTTGTTGTTATTGATGTTGATGTAGTTGTCATTGTTGTTTAGCAGGCCCAGGCTGGGTTCTAACCCACCAGCCCTGGTGCATGTGGCTGGTGCCCTAACCACTTAGCTATGGGTGCTGAGCCTGGTCATAGTCAAATACAGTCATTCTCGGGAACAGCAAGCTAACTATACCAACCCAATTTCTTCAGCATGGTCTATAAGTAGGATGCTAATACCAGAAACTAATTCTCTTCCCAACTACACTTTATTTTTGGAAATACATGGACATAAATGCAGACACAGTACGCCAGTTGCTTTCAAACCCTAATGTTTCACAAATGAGAATCTCATGAGATTTAAAATCCAGGTAAATGTAGTCAACAAAAGTTCTGGATCATCTGGCCACTGCAGCTGCATCAGAGGAAACTTTGAGAGGAGTCTTTGCTTTGTTCTGGTACATTTGTCACATAGGAAGAGCTTGCTCCTATCTAACCCTCCTCTCCCTGCATTCTGAACCCCCTTGAGCACGCTTATCGCCAGACTAGGCAGTGAGCTGACCGCACCTCTCTGTGCATGCCCAGGGCAGTCAGCCAAGCAGACTTGTAAAGTACAGCTACAGCCTCCTTCACACTTCAGGGAAGGACCATGTCATGTTCTCTTACTCCGGGCTGCAAATACCTGAGGGACAGCTAGGAAGCAAAGGCCTGATGTTCACTTCCAGCATCTAACATTTAACATGCCCTAGAATTCTGCTTGTTCTCGATATGTGCCCTCTTCCACAGACCCCTGGGAACAAATTCTCTCTGACTTGTGTTCTTCTTTGCTTTAGAACTAGCCAAGTGCTTTGTTAATAATAGGCATACATGAAAGCTTGTCAGAAAATGGTTAACCACAGTAACAATAGCTATTATTTACTTACGGGTGCATTTACTCCATTGTACCGTGGACAGAGCTACACATTTTCATATGTTATCTTTTACATTTTAATTCTTATAACAAACTCTATAGCTATGTAGTATCATCTCTATCATATTAGTGAGCAAACAGAAAAATTTAGGAAAACTAACTTGTTCATTTAAATTTTCATCATCAGGCTCGGTGCCTATAGCTCAAGTGGCTAAGGCGCCAGCCACATACAACAGAGCTGGCAGGTTTGAATCTAGCCCGGGCCTGCCAAACAACAATGACAACTACAACCAAAAAATAGCTGGGTGTTGTGGTGGGCACCTGTAGTCCCAGCTACCTGGGAGGCTGAGGCACGAGAATTGCTGAAGCCCAGGAGTTGGAGGTTGCTGCGAGCTGTGACGCCACGGTACTCTACCCAGGGAGATAGCTTGAGGTTCTGTCTCAAAAAAAAAAAAAAAAAATTATCATCCTCATTCTCATCACAACTAATATTAAGTTTTCTCTGTGTTAGTCCCTATAATAAGTGCTTTACATGTAATACTCATTTAATTCTTGTTACTACCACATAATTAGGTACTATTATCATCCTAGTTTTCAGGTGGGGAAATTAGAACAGAGAGAAGTAAACTTTACCACATTCACTGAGATGTTCAGTGAATTTCTCAGTATGAGAGTTTGGGTTTAAAAGTAAGCAGTTTGGCTTGGCACCTGTGGCTCAAGTGGCTAAGGTGCCAGCCACATGTACCTAAGGTGGCGGGTTCGAATCCAGCCCGGACCAGCCAAACAACAATGACGGCTGCAACCAAAAAATAGCCGGGCGTTGGCGGGTGCCTGTGGTCCCAGCTACTTGGGAGACTGAGGCAGGAGACTCGCTTGAGCCCAGGAGTTGGAGATTGCTATGAGCCGTGAAGCCACAGCACTCTACCCAGGGGGATAGCTTGAGGCTCTGTCTCAAAAAAAAAAAAAGAGTAAGCAGTTTGATTTTGGATCGGAAGTCTTAATTATGACAAAAAAACCCTTGTTTTTTAAACATAGGACTTCAACTTTAACTCTCTTATTTTAACCATTAGTTAATGATATGTAATTCTTATATAACTTAAAAATTCTTCCTTTTATGAAAATTAGAAGCAATCATTCTTGAAATATAAAAAAATATGACTTGATGTATTTAAGACAGGGATATATGGGGAAAAAATGCCTCGAGTACAACAAATGGAAAAAACTAACGTTGAGTTTTACTTTTAACTAAGAAGTGAGTTTTATTATTAACTGAGAAGTGAGAATAAATTTAATTAATAAAGATAACTTAATTTACAAAGACTGCCTTATTTTAGTCCTTTGGAAAAATTTTATTCATTTTCACACTGGTGCAAGGATATTGCTTACAGTTGAAGGTACATTTTAAGAACTTGCCATCAAGAATCTCTGTACTTCCCTTGTGCGCGGTCCCTGTGGAGGAGGTTGTTCATGATGATTCATGGTCTCTTTTTAATTGGAGCCTTTGGGGAAACATCTTTCTCATGTTATTTACATGGAAACTTGTGCTTCCACCAGGAAAATGAATCACCTTAATCTTATGAACCTGTGACTCATGTAGCATATTTTGATTACTCTTTTATTTTGGCTGATAAAAATCACAGAGACAAATGTATGATACACCTTACACAAATATTTAGGGAGTCATAGCCCACATTTGGTATATTAACTTCGATGTAGTCTACATTTTGAATTCCTGCATCTATTTTACTATAGAGTGTAAAATTTCTTGCAAGCTAATACTAGTGTCCATATCAGCAGAGAAAATTACCCCACTCTAATTTATTTTGATTCTTTCACACTGGAAATACCATAATAGTTTTGGAGATTGAAAGCACAGATTATTTAAATGGGAATAATTAAAAGGTGAGGAGGATTTTTGAATTTGCAGAATATAGGAAAGAAAAATCTCTTCGGTCTGGAAGTATTAAGTGTACAGATAGCAAAAGTTTTGACCATTACTTGGAGTGTCTAACCTTCCCCCTACCCCTTAAGCAAAGCTTAAGACAGAGTCTCACTATGTTGCTCTGAGTAGAGTGCCACAGTGTCACGGCTCACGGCCTCAGCCTCCCAAGTAGCTGGGATTACAGGTGCCCAGCTATTTTTTTTTTTCTTTTATAGTTGTCATTGTTGTTTGGCAGGCCTGGACTGGGTTTGAACTTGCCAGCTCCAGTGTATGTGGCTGGTGCCCTAGCTGCTGAGCTGTAGGCATCGAGCCATTCCCTCTTTTTTTCATTGGAAGAATAAGAGGTGCCTTCGGTCACTTATTGAATATATAAGCACTAATGAAAGGTGATTAGCAAAAAAAAAAAAAAAAAAAAAAGGCTGTGTGTACTTTTCGTGATATCCAGCACCACAGATAAGCAAAAAGAAATCCTCACAAAAGCAACCTGCTGCCCAAAGGCACCTACTGGACACTCCTGGTAGATTTTGTGATCAAGTGCACAGATTTCAGAGCCAGAAACTTTGGGTTCAATTTCTATCTTTTTTTATTGAAGGAACGTAGTGAACTCATTAATTCCTTTAATATCCTTGTGTATCAATTCCCTCATTTGTATAATGGAGATTATAGTTTTTACTCTAACACATTTTTGTAGTGATTAAATGAGTTTATCTAGATAACCTTCTTAAAACTGTGTCTGTCATGTTATAAGAACTATGAAAGTGTTAGACATTATTGTTTGTTGGATTTTTCACAATATTCACATTATCAAGAACTAGGATACTTAAGAATCCTAGTAGGGAGAGAAATGAGCAAGAGTTAATGTCTTCAGAGAACAGATAGAAATAGCTAGATCAGTTAATTATCGCTCTAGGAAGGAGTAGCCAGGGTAAGTCCTTTAAGACAATGTGTAATTTAAAGGAAAAGGAAAAAGATTGGAAGCTGTAATAGGACCAAACTGGACACTAGGACAATGTTCTTAGTTCCACATTCTGGTGTCCATACTTAAGAAGAAAGTGAAAGCTAAGCTTTCTTGTGGAGACTGCAGGGAAACAGTAGTATCTCAGAAGCCAGTTTTCAATTAAAGAAAGAAGGTGAGTGAAAAATTAAGCAAATTTGAAGATTATAGATACTTGCTATTGCCTAACTATCTAGCCTAAGTTAGAGTTTTCAAACCAACATTTTTGTTCTTTCACTCTCGATGTATAGATGTGTATAGATGTGTTCTTCACTATATTTTAATTCTTAAATAATTTCTTTAATGTTTTCAGGCACATTTCTACCATATTCTGAATAATGGTTGGCTATTTAAGCTTTTCAGGTGCTTAAATCTTATGATCTATTACTACCGTTGTGTTAGATGTTTTGTGTATGTGTTTCCTTTTCATATCTGAAGTGGAAATTACTGCTTGTTTTGTATAGTCAGTGTCAATGTGAAGGAAGCAATCCCTTACACAGTCTATACTGGAATGACAAAAGGGAATTGCTGACATTAGGTCTTGAAGTTTATCCATCAGAACATGCATCATCATCTAGATGTCAGATGGCATCATGAACACAATTTAGAAATCACTGTGAAGTAGAAGAGAAATTAAGAGATTGTATTATTGATTGGTAGACATTTAACATGTATCTATTTCCCCCTTGACATCATTGGTACCTGAGGAAGAAAACTTATGTCTCCACATTGGTTTGATTCAGTGTTTGGGTATATAAAATTAAAGATGTTGAAAATATCTGGTACACTTTGAGGCAATCATTACTCGATATCCATCATTTCATTGTGATACTTAGTAAAAATAGTCTTACAGTATTCTAACAAGAAAATTATATCACTCCATTTTGAGTCTGAACAGAAACAAAACTCTACCTATGGAAAGAGGCCAGGTTTCAGTCAAAGTAAGAATGCAATAGAAAAACTAAAATGAATTTGAGAGAAAGTTGTAGGATTTTTTTTTTTTTTGGTTGTTTCACAGGAATTTCAGAGGAAACAGTGAAAAGTTTTTAACAAATTTCTCAAAGTTGGCTTGCCAGGAAAAAACTTAATTTGTCCATTATATGTGAAACTTAGTTTTGCAGGATACAAAATTCTAGGTTGGAAGTTGTTCTGTTTAAGAAAATTGAAGATATGGGTCCACTTGCTTCTTGCTTGTAAAATCCACTAAGAAATCTGAAGTTATCCTGATGGTTCTTCCCTTGTAGCACATCTTACGTCTGGCTGCTTGTAGAATTTTCTCTCTCCTTTTGACTTTGGCCAGGCTAATCAAATATGTTTTGGAGATATGCCATATACCTCAACATAACAGCCATTAGGAGAGAGCTTACCGAGTCCTCTCCACCCTCCTCTGTACCCCTTCCACCTCTCTCTTCACACATTTGAAAAAAAATTTTTTTCTTGCATGAGCATGTAGTAGTTCATTGACTAGTTTCATATTAGTATTGAGCACATTGGTTGCTTGTCTTTCCATTCTTGTGATACTTTACTTAGGAAGATGTTCTCCAAATTCATCCAGGTTAATTTAGAAAATATAAAGCCAACATCTTTCTTTATGGCTGAATAGTATTCCATGGTGTACATATACCAAAGTTTGTTTATTCATTTATGAGTTGATGGGCACTTGGGTTGATACCACAACTTGGCAATTGTGAATTGAGCTGTGGTAAACATTCTAGCGCAGATGTCCTTAGGATAAAATGATTTTCCCACTACCCCAGGTGGATACCTAGTAATGGAATTGCAATATCAAATTGAAAGTCTACTTTTAGCTCTTTAAGGATTCTCTATACTTCCTCCCAAAAGAGCTGTATTTGTTTGCAGTCTCACCAACAGTGTAAGTGTTCCCTTCTCTCTGCATACTTGCCAGCATCTGCAGTTTTGGGACTTTTGTGATGTGGGCTGTTTGCACTGGGGTTAGGTGATAAGTCAAGGTAGTTTTGATTTGCTTTTCTCTGATGATTAAGGATGATGAGCATTTTTTCATGTGTTTGTTGGTCATTCATCTGTTTTCTTGGGAGAATGTTCTGTTCGTGTCTCTTGCCCAGTGACAAATAGAGTTATATGCTCTTTTCTTATTGATTAATTTGAGTTCCCTGTAGATTCTGGTTATTAGGCCTTTGTCAGCTTCATAGCATACAAGTATATTCTCCCATTCTGAAGATTGACTGTTTGCTTTAGTTATTTGTTGTGCCCTTGGCTGTGCAGAAGCTTTTTAAGCTTGATTATGTCCCATTCATTTATTTTTGGCGTTGCTGTGATTGCCAATTTTACCTTCATAAAATTTTTTCTCAGGCCAATATCATGAAGAGTTTTTCCCACACTTTCTTCTAGAGTTTTTTTTTTTATTATTTTTTGTTTTTAGATTTAAATATTTTGGTGTGAGTCAATTTTTGTTAGTGGAGAGACGTGAAGGGCAAAAATAAAACTTGTAATTTTACTTAACAAACACGAACAATGTAGTCTAATAATTTGTACCCATATATTAATCTGAAATTTAAAAAATAGAGATTAAAAAATAATATGTGTTTTGGAGATGTTTCATTTGACATGATCCTTTGTAGAGTTAAAGGACAATCCTGTATCCAGATGTCTGAATCCTGTATCCAGATGTCTAAATCTAAGGGGCTGTCACTAGATGGCGCTGTAGCAACAATGGTAACTAGCGGTTTGTGGTGGGAATTGTATGGACCCTCAGCTGTTTGCTTTTGTTTTATCGAGGTCTGAGTGAACTGGGAGGTTGAGGCTGGGGGACAGGGGTCTCTGAAAAGGCTCTAGGCTCAGGAGCAGATTTTCTGGCATTGCTGTCATGGTGAAAGCTCTGAATTGGAGTCACGGGGACCAAGTACAGCACCAGAGATTTGGGGATGGTGTCTATAGCCTGGCATGGGCTCTGCATGCTCAGAAGCAGAGCGCTGAGCTCTGGAGTGATAGTCTCAGGGCCCAGGCTGCATTAAAGTGAGCATGACCAAGAATTCAGAAGGCATCCATGGGGAAAGTGACCTGTACTGATCTAGAAGTGCAGAGCTAGAGGTCAAGCACAAAGTTAGTTTAGGCCTGGAGGGCAGAGACTGAGTTAAGAGAAAGGCTAATTTTCAGGCTTTAGGACCTTGGGGGGACCGTACCTAGTGGGGCTGACATGGTTACCTGAGGCTTGAGGACCACAGAAGTCCCTATACTTCTCCCAGGAACCACCAAAGTAAAGTGGTGGCCTGCCCTCTCCCAGATCAGAGAGCATTGAGCCCCACCTCTGTCCATTCCTGTGATCAGATTCTCTTGAATACTTGGTTTCAGATCACTGGGTATGGCTTACAGGCCCCAGGTCAATCCAATCCCTTCCCAGCCTGCTGCAGGCCTAGTGTGGAGCAACTGATAACTCAGCAGGCCCCGCTGCTGTCTGGCCCTCCCCCTGTGCCCATTGTATGATGAGATAACTTCACTGACTTCAAGTTGTCCCTGGTCTGACCCAGCAGACATCTGTGGGGGTGGTGTAAGCCACCAGGCGGCTCAATTCAAACGGTGCTAGCCCAAGCAGGTGCACTCAATCAGCCTTCCTTGGACCTGTTCTCCAATCGTGTTTATATAACTCAGGTCACCTGTTTCTTTGTTTTAATTTTCTGCTCTGGGTGTCCTGCGTTGCTTCTCTGTGTTTTCCCAATTCTGTTTCTGAGAGGAGCAATCCAAATGGAGGCATTTGCCTGCCATTTTCCTTGCTTATCTTGGGAGTGGCATGTTGGCAGGCTGCTTCTGGTCCACCGTTTTTTCCCTCTCTCTGTAGGAAGCTTTTCAGTTTGCAGTAATATAAGGTGACCAGACGTCCCGCTTTTGGCGGGAAAGTTCCGATTTTTAACAATTTGTCCCGCGTCCTGAGGTGTTTTTAAAAAGCCCCGATTTTTGGAAAGAATCCACAACAAGCTAGGGAACATGGGAGAACAGGAAGGGAATACATGGTTTTCGGCTGCCATGTGACTATTTCGCCAGGATATGCGTTTTATATTATTTTTGTTAATTTTATAATGTTAAACTTTAATAATAACAAATAATTGTTGAGAACTGCTTATCAAAGTTTACATTGTTGTCAGGCCCCGCCCCCCCCCATGGTGTCCCGCTTTACCAATATTAAAATCTGGTCACCTTACAGTAATACCATTTATCTATACCTGCTTTTATGACTGTGTTTTTAAGGTTTTATCTCAAGGATTCTTGCATAGACTAATGTCATGAAGTATTCCTGTATTTTTTTTTTCCAGTAGTTTCATAGATTTGAGTCTTACATTTAAGTCTTTAATCTGTTCTGAGTTAACATTGATATATGGTGGGCGATAATGGTCAATTTTAGTCTTCTGCATGTGGATAACCAGTTGCACCAGCATTATTTTTTGAAGAGGCCATCCTTTCCCCATTGTTTGTACATCAAAGGAGCTTTTGTTGAAAATCAGTTGACTGTAGATGCATGAGTTTATTTCCGATTTTCCTATTTTGTTCCATTAGTTTGTGTGTCTAAAGTTTATGTCAGAACCATGCTGGTATTGTTACCATAGCTTTGCAGCATGTTTTTAAGTAATATAATGTGACGTTATCAGCATTGCTCTTTTTCTTTAAGATTGCTTTGGCACTTTAAAGTCTTCTGTAGTTTCCTGTAAGTTAATTTTTTTTTTCTATTTCTATACAGAATGTCATTAGATCTTGATAGGGATTGTGTTGAATCTGTAGATTGCTTTGTGTAGTATGAACATTTTAATAATTTTACATCTTCAAAAAAACAAACACAATCGGCCAACAGGTATATTAAGAAACGTTCAACATTACTCTCTAATTATCAGAGAAATGCAAATTGACTCTACAACGAGATACCATTCCACTTTAGTCAGAATCACTACTATCAATAAAATCAACAGATAATAAGTTCTGGCCAAGATGTGGATAAAAGGGAACACTTAAGTACTGCTGGTGGGAATATAAATTAGTATAGCCGTTATGGAAAACTTAAAAAATTAAAAATAAACCTGCCATGTGATCCAACAATCCCACTACTGGCCAATGAAAGTAGTATGTCAAAGATACCTCTGCACTCCTGGTGTTTATTGAAGCACTAGTCATAATACCTAAGATACGCAGTCAACCTAAATGACCTCCGAAGGATAAATGGATAAAGGATCTGTGGTATGTATACACAATGGAAGCCACAAAAAATGAAATCCTATTTTGTGGCAACAGGAAAAAACCTGGAGGACCTTATGTCAAGCAAAATAAGTCATCACAGAAGGACGAATACTACATAATCACACTCCTGTATGGGACTGGAAGGTTGTTCTCACAGAAGTAGAGAGGAGAATAGTGATTGCCAAGGGACGGGGAAAAAAGGAGGGAAAGAAAGATGGTGAGATAGATATTCGTCAAAGTGCCCAAAGTTACATTTAGATAGGAGGAAAAAGTTGTCCTATCGTATTGCATGTCAAGATGCTCAGATTGAACAATAATATATATTTCAAAAGAACTAAAAGAGAAGATTATTATTTCTTTTGAGACAGAGTCTCACTTTGTTGGTAGCCCTGGTAGAGTGCCGTGGCCTCATAGCTAACATCAACTCAGACTCCTGGGCTCAAG
>NW_003852429.1:1094951-1104502 GCF_000181295.1 Otolemur garnettii | reverse complement strand
TGCTCATAAATCTAGTTATACTTTTCTTTACATTGTTGTGAACTTACCAGACTAGAAAAGATTTACTAAGATAACAGAATATAGTTTCATGTATTCTTTAAAGCAGCTTTATAGATATAAATACAGTAGCACCTTCATAGTTGACCACCTCCCTATATTGACCACCTCCTTAAGCTGACCTAATTTTCATAGACCAGACATGCACCACATGTATGTATCAGGACAGCAGGCCCAGTTCCTTATGTTGATCACCTCTATATGTTGACCAATTTATTACAGTCCCTTGGGTGGTCAACTTACAGAGGTTCTATTGTAATTGCATTTTTAATTCACAGGAACTCATTTATGAAACAGTCTTCAGTAACCGATGATTTTACCCTCCTTTACTTAAATTCACTGTCTTATAAAGAAACCCATTTGGTTTCCAATGCCAAGTATGCTTTTGAGTTCTTGAATGAGCAACCATTGGTTCTGGAATCAATTCTTTGGTCTTCTTTTCTGGAATAATCACTATAGCTAGGAAGTTGGTTTTCCCCCAAAGTTTAGAATTCATTCAAGAAGTTCTGCCTTTAAGAGCTTCTTTGCATTATGTTAACTATAAACATATGTGTATGTATATACATATATGTGACAAATAAATATATATGACATATATATGGCAAATAAAAGAGTTTTTAATTCATTTATGATGGAATTCACCTGAAAATAAATTACAATTGACCTTTGAACAACATGGGTTTGAATTGTATGGGTACACTTATGCACAGATTTTTTTCAATAAATACGTTGAAACATTTATGAAGATTTGTGATAATTTAAAAAACTCAAAAACTGCATATTCTAGATACATAAAAAATAATAAATGGGTATTTCATGAATGCACAAAATATATGTATATACTAGTTTACTTCTAGTATATACAGTGTTAATTGATTGTTATCCATAAGATGAACCTTTGTCTAATAGTTAAGATTTGGAGAAGTCAAAAGTTATATGCAGATTTTCAATAGCACAGAGGTTGGTACCCTTACTTCCCCTGCTGTTCAAGGTAAGTGAATCACTATTTTAGTCATTACAAAATTTATAATACAGGTGAAATCACTGATTGAACTGATTATTTACTATACATGGCATTAGAATCATTCCACAAGGGGGCTCCCTTGCACTAATTTTCAGAAGTTTGGGTTAAACTGGATTATGATACTTTGGAAGGTTTTTTTTTTAGCTTTGCAGAAGAATTTAATAAACCAATTTTAAATGCACAAGAAAATACGAAATATATTAATGGGTCACATTAACCTGAAAGAACAAGTTGCAGCCTCCACACTCTCTGGTGCATCTTATTTTCCTTAGTGAAAAACTTTCTTTACTGAATGTCATCTTGGTAGTCAACTATGACAAAGTTGTGCTTCTCTAAATTGTACAAAACCAACCACACCACTGATTACATAAGTAGTGTGAGACAAATAACATAAATGCAACGGTTAAGATTGGTAAGACCCTTGTGATTTCCACACAACAACCTACTATTGCAAAGATAGACAGACACAAATATCATTTTTATAACGTCATTCTATCCCCCCAAAAAGGAAGAAAAATTTACCCTATTTGTTTCTTTGATAAAATAGGATTTTGGAATATTTGAAATATCAATCAAGTATGTGTTAGCTACTTTTTCAATCCAATGTTCATTCAATTCAGTTCATTCTTGAGTTCTGGCTTCATTGCAAATATTGTTTTAAAACTCTGAAGAGTTTATGTGTGAAAAAGAATTGATACCCCCAAGCAACTTACAGGTTCCTAGCAGAGAGTGAAACAGAAACAAATGTATGGGAAAATGATAGAAGTGTTGATTAATACAGAAAGGTTTGCATCTTGATAAGCCAGAAGGACTTTGAGTTTATATTAGGTTTAAATACATCTGAATATATTGCATTATGTAATGAGTTAGAGAAAATGTTGCTCATTTGCCTTGAGCCCTTCACTGTACTAGATATTTTTGTTCATCCTCTTACATAATTCTCATAGTAAACCATGCAATGGGTATGACCATTAGGAGGCCTCCCCTTCAGGCCTTAACACTATTTCACGATGCCCAGTTTGGCCTGTAGGTGGCGCACATAGGTTTTTTTTTAGTCACGAAGCAGATGTAGCTATTCTAGTCTAACGTCCTCCTTCCCCAATCCTCTCTTCTAAGATGGAAAAATTACTCAGAAAATACTACTGTATGCTTTCAATTGCCTCCAGATTCTGTGAGTAGAATATAACTTAGATATAAATTCACAGGAGGAATAAAATTCATGATGGGAAGTTTTATGTTATGGAAAGCAACTCTAAAATAATTGAAGTATTTTTAAAAGTGGGGCTGGAAGCAAAAAGTAGAATGGTGGTTGCCAAGGATGGGTGAAGTGTAAATGTGAAGATGTTGGTCAAAGAATACAGACTTTTATTTTTGCAGGATAAATCAGTTCTGGAGATCTAATGTACAGCTTGGTGACAATCCTGTATTAACATAATTGACATTGGCTAAGAGAAAATGTTTAGGGTGCTCACAGCACACAGACACACACACATGGAGTAACTGTGGGAGTGGACATGTTAATTAGCTTGATTATGGTGATCATTTCAAAATATATATGTATATCAAAGAATTGAGTTGTATACCTTAAACATATGCAATTCCTGTTTGTCTATTATGCCCCAATTAAACTGACAAAAAGAGGATTTGGAATGATAGAGTAAGAGCTGACCATGGACGGCACCTGCTAAAAGGTCAAAAAATTTTAATCCTTTTGTTTTTCAATTTCTGTATCCCTAGTACCAATTACATAGTAAACATTAAAAAATTACTGGGTCAGTAATCTGCCTCCCACTGTAGGGAGTACATATTTTTAAGTTTGTTGGCCATATGGGGTCAAGTGCTCAACTCTGCTACCTTAGTGAGAAAATATCATAGTTAATGTAAAAAAGAATAAGCATGATCTAGACCAAGGGGTCCTCAAACTTTTTGAACAGGGGGCCAGTTCACTGTCCCTCAGACCATTGGAGGGTTGGACTACAGTCCCCGGGATGAGTTGGCTGCTAAGCAGGACAGGCAGTGGTGGCAAAAACACCAGGCAGGCCGGATAAATGTCCTAGGTTAGCCGCATGTGGCCTGTGGGCCATAGTTTGAGGACGCCTGGTCTAGACCTTTTTACCCCTTGAGTGTTCAAAATTGTCATGGTGCTAATGACATTTAGACACTATGGCCATGTGGAACCATGTCTTAATATTTAATATTAGGACCTTTTCGCTTATGTGAGATAGCAACCAAAGTGATGAGTTTATAATCATTGCCTATGTTTCTCTCCTGTGAAGGCTGATTCTATGGTGTGCACCACTAAATAATTAGAGGAAGAGTCTATCCAGTCCAATACTACATGTTGATAGTAGCTTTGGAAAGGAGTACTAGTTATCTCTCATGTAGTAGAATAAAGTACAGGGCATTTTAAAGTTGAATATAGCAGGAAAACATATTTTACTGTCTAAATGTTTGCTTTCTCTGTAACTGTAATGTTTTCATTACCAGAATCACTAGAAAAAACATACAATAAAAAATGCTTTCAATCTCTGATCTATTTATATAATTCAGGAGCAAAGATTTTCAGCCTAAGTGTACATAAATTTAATCACATTTCTCAAAGAATTAAAGTATAGTGCCCAGAAATGCGACAAACTGTTACTACCATTGTCCTCTCCTCAACCCTTGTATCCATATCTTTAGGACATCGCTGGCATAAGTGTTGATACTGTTGGGATCCTGCCCCAGAAACAGGATCTGCTAAGACCGGTGGAAACTGGTGGCAGCTGACTGAAGGACATAGAGTTAGAAATGATAGTAAAGAAAGAGACATGAGACATAGAGTAGAATTAAAGGTGGGAGTTCAGGGGTCCATTGCCCATTTGTGGGTTTCAGGCGATGGCCTTGAGTGTTTGCTCCACTCTGCTTTTATTGAAGTCTATTTGTCCAGAGGGTAAGATGAGGGAGGGGACAAAGATGCCAGCAGTTTCTGAGTGAGCATATCAGCTCCTACTGTTATTATTATTAACTTTAAGGGTAGCCTTGAGAAATCTGAAATCTGAGCCTTTTATTGGGAGAGCCTCCTGCTTGAGATCACATACACAGATTTCTAGGGAGGTGTTAAACTACACTAGTTCCCTAAGGAGTAAACTGCCACTGGCGTTAATCTCTGAGGAATCGGTGGAAGGGAGGCATTTTCCTCCCATCATCACCACAGAGGATCTTCCTCTGCAATAAGGAATATAAGCTCTTCTGCCCATATCTCAGGGCTGGAGCTACTCCCATGATCTCTGGCTCAGGAAATGCAAATCTACACAATGAATATCTGCTTTACCTGTTGACTGGGCAGGAAATGACCCAGTGAGTGTATCTTTCTAGGTCTTGTCATAGCCTCTTCTAGGACCATTTTTCTTCAGAGTGCTCACACCCCAGCTGGGGTGTTTGTAAGCTGTATCCCCAACAGGCTAGAATTTCAGAAAAGGAAGGAAGCTTGCTAGCAATGGCTAGCTTAAATGTAAACTAGCTGACTTTTCTTTGTTCTGGCAAACTCAGCCTACTTTTTAATTTTCCTCTTTTTCTGGGGGTGCTTTCCCTTGCCAAGAATGGGGTCTTTCTTCCCCATTCTTCCTGCAGATATGCAAGAGAGATATCAACAATGCTAGACATACAGATGTAGATCCACTGAAATCTTCTTGCCAAGAGAAAGTTCACTTAGATCCTCTATTTCTATAATAGTCCATATATTATGTTGGTTAATTTTATGTGTTAATGCACTTGGGCCACGGATGTCTGGATATTTGGTCAAATACAATTCTAAGTGTTTCTGTGCAGGTGATTTTGGATGAGATGGGTATTTGAACTATCAGACTGAGAAAAGCTGACTGCCTTCCATAACATGGGTGCACCTCATTCAATCAGTTAAAGACCTAAATAAAACAAAAAGGCAGGGCGGCTCCTGTGGCTCAAAGGAGTAGGGCGCTGGCCCCATATGCTGGAGGTGGTGGGTTCAAACCTAGTCCTGGCTAAAAACTGAAAAACAAACAAACAAAAAACCCAAAAAGGCAGATCTTCCACCCAGTAAAAAAGAACTTTTTCATTTGAAGGCATTCAACTGGGACATTAGCTTATTTTCTTCTTCAAACTGGATCAAAACCATTGGCTCCGCTAGTTCTTTAGCATTACAACTGACCCAGATCTTGGGACATCTCGGCCTCCATAATCACGTAGGCTAATTCCTTATAGTATATCTCCTTCTATAAATGCATATGTCCTATTGGTTGCTTCTCAGAGAAACGTGATGTTCTCTCTCTCTCTCTCTCTCTCCACACACACACACACACACACACACACACACATATCACAGTCTTGTGTTGGCTGATGATGGGAATACATACTGAGAAATGCATTATTAGGCAAATGTGTCACTTTGTGAACATCCCAGCATGTACTTACACAAAACTAGTAGCACACATGTAGTCTACATAGCATAGCAGTTATTCCTAGGCCACAAACATGTATGGCATGCTACTGTACTGAACACTCCAGGTAAATGTAACATGATGGTTAGTATGTGTGCATTTAAACACATCTAAACATAGAAAAAGGATAGTACATACATGTCATAGAAGATAAAAAGTGTTATACTTGTATCCTACACTCACCATGACTAGACTTTACAGGACTGGAAGGTGTTTTGGTGAGTTAGTGACTAGTAAGTGAATGTGAAATCCTAGGACATTACTGTACATTGTTGTGGACTTTATAAACACTGTACACTTAGACTACACTAAACTTAAAAAAATTCTTTAATAATAAATGAATCTTAGATTACTATATATTTTTTACTTTATAAACTTTGTAATTATTAAAATGTTTTCACTCCTTTATAATAACATTAGCTTAAAACAAACACACTGTACAGTTATATAAAATATTTTATATACTTATTCTGCAAGCTTTTTCTATTTTATTCATTTATTTGATTATTATTACTTTTTTTATGCAGTTTTTGGCTGGGGCCAAGTTTGAACCTGCCACCTCTGGTTTATGGGGCCCGTGCCCTACTCCTTTGAGCCACAGGCACCACCCAGCTTTTTCTATTGTAAACATTTTAATTTTTTTTAACTTTTTAAAGCTTTTTGTTAAAAACTATGATACAAACAACATACACCACATATTAGCCTAGGCCAACACAGGGTCAGAATTACCCATATCACCATCTTCACTCCATGTCTGGTCCCCCTGGAAGGTTTTTAGGGCAATAACATGAAGGGAGCTGTCACCTATAATAGCAATGTCTTCTCCTGAAATACTTTGCAGGACCTGCCTGAGACTGTTTTGAAATATAGCCTTTTAAGTACATAAACCGGTAGCAGAACCTTTCATTATTGTTTTCAGTTGTTATAGAGAACCGTACGTGCAGTAAGTTTCTTTACACCAGCACTACCACAAACTCATGGCAATGTATTGATCTATGGTGTCTCAAAGGCTATGGTGTCATTAGGGGATAGACTTTTTCCAGCTCCATTTTAATCTTATGAAACTGTGGTTGCACATATGTGGTTGTCAAAGAGTCATTGAATAAAATGTCATGTGGCACATGATTGGATGTAGAGATAGATAAATAGATCCCCTCTCATCCCACCTACATCCCTGATGTAGCAGCCTGGGAATTTTCCTTTAGTCTCTGTGCTTCAGCTGTGAACAACAGCTACCGAGTCTCCCTCTACTTTGACCTGGGATTCAGTGAACTCCTTGCTCTTTTGACTGCCTACTGCAGCTGGAACTTTGGGGTTCTTGTTTCTATTATGAAAGTTTTTACTATAAAAGTTGAATATAGCAAGGAAATATACTACTCCCACATCTGAGTGTTCACCAAGGGAGAGAAATGTGGTTGGCCCCTAAATTAGAACACTAATACGGTTTTTTTTGTACGCTCTGGTAAAGCCAAATTATGAAGATGTTTCATTTAATTTTTTTTACGTTTTCTTAGAAAATAAACATTATAAAAACATTTTCAAAATAGAAAGACATCCAACCTTCCACGCAATTCACTAACAACACTTGGAACGAAATACAGATGCAATTTATAAATCAAGAACTGCCTTGATTCTTTTTGGTTTGTTGCCACATTTCTTAAGATTTGGATTGACTTTTTTAAAAAAGTCTCTGGCTTATAGACGTATGCTAATTTGTTTAACTTTTTTAATGGGTAAATAGAAGGACATTAAAATGTAGTGACATCAGCGATGAGATTGAGGAAACCAAGACATTTAGTTTACGTAAGGTTCTATCAAAATATCTGGAACCAGAGAAGCAGTTTGTATCAAGGCTATTTAGAAAACAAGGCATATATCTTGTCTTGATAAGAGGAACAAATCAATAGAAAACAAAACACATTTATATGTTTCTGATGGCCTTACAAGTGGGGAATAGAACACGTAAGTTAACCTATTGTTCAGGAGGAGCCATTCAATTCTGTTGTGTACAGAGAATATGTAATTCAGTAATTTTGACAATGTTTGAAGTCCAGGCTTCTGTTTTTTAAGTTTTTTTAAGTTTTTTAACACTTTCCGATCTCTCTCCCCTTTTCTCTTCCTTGAGAGGGACCCAATTCTAACTCTCTTTAGAAGTGCTCTAAACTTTCTTCTTTTTCTTAAAGAAGAAATAAAATAAACATAAACAAAACCAAAACCCCAAACACAGTTAAATTTCCCTACCAAGTGCTTAAACAAACAAAAACAGCACAACGTCTCTACTGAAAACTGAGGGAAAGCTAATTTGACATTTCGTATGTTGCTAAACAAAGTTTGTTTTTTTTTAAGAACAAGAAAACATTAGAAAATATGACCCTGATGCAAGCAGAAATATAAATAATTATGACCCCATATATTGAAATTTAAATAAATAGGTAAGAATAACACAGTGATGGCCATTCATTATGCATATGGTACACTAAAACAAATTTCTGTCTGATCGGGACTTGGTTTATATCTTGGGTAATAAGGAAAATAAAAATTATCATTATGTTATGCACCCTTCCTCTTGAATAACAGAGAGGTTTTTCTTCCTTCTTTTTTTAGGGTTCTCCTAAAAAATTCCTAGGGATTTGCTACTTGGAACAGAATCTGGCATGGGGAAAGAATGAGTTTCTCATTAAAACTTGGATGGTTCCAGGCTGTTGGTCGACATAATGTTGGTGGTTCTGAAAACAATCCACACATAAAAACAGAGAAAGACGTGCATTCTGCTCTTCCCCTCCTAAGGCCAAGTAGAGCTCAGCCTTGCTAAGCCAGGCCTCTTGCCTCTATCTGCTTACTTATTTTTAATGGTCACGTCATAATCGCTCATATTGATGAGGTACCGTGTGATGTTTCCATACACATATATGTTGTGTGATAACCAAATCATGGTCGTTTTCATGTCTGTCACCTCAAACACTTACCAATCCTTTTAAAGTTGATTTTGGACATCTCGTTTGGAGCTGAATTTTGGACTCTTTGTGTGTTCTTTTGCATGATAAAAATATGTTTATTCATGGTCACATAATAAAAGATTTTTGCTTCTGCTCTGATATTACTTTATACCACACTGAAAAGGCATTTAGGAAACATTGGAAACGGGGTGGCCTCAGATTATCCTGAGATGAGATGGGAGAATTTCCCTTCTTCAGTCTGGAGCAGTGTGTGCTTAGGTTGTAAAGTAAAACCTTCAGTGACTAAAATCCAGTGCTGACGGAAAGAAAGAATGAAAGAAGAAAGGGAGGGAGGGATAGAGATGGATGGAGGGAAGGAAGAAAGAAAGAAAATAGCTTTATTCAGATATTGTAAAATTTTAAAAATGTTTGATTTCTATCCTGATCCTGGATGAGTCACTCGAGGAGAAAATATCTCTTGCCGATTTGAGCCAGAGTGATTCTACTTACAGTTATTTTTTATATCAGCATATCTAAAAGACATAATTGAATTAGGTGATTCAATCATATAAATTTCTATACACTTTTCTCCATAGTCTCCAAATTCTTTTCAGTTGTAAGAAACTGTGAATC
Source organism: Otolemur garnettii (assembly GCF_000181295.1). Classification (NCBI taxonomy): domain Eukaryota; kingdom Metazoa; phylum Chordata; class Mammalia; order Primates; family Galagidae; genus Otolemur; species Otolemur garnettii. Next base: position 1,095,395 of record NW_003852429.1, on the reverse strand, counting down.
ATTTTCTATGTTGATGACTTTACTTAAATTAAAAAATAATAAAGAACAAATATATACGGTGTCTACCAAATTAAAGGTAAGCATTTTTCTAAGAGCTTAAAATTAATTAACACATTTGTATTTCTCAGAAAATCTATGAAAATAATATACACACATCTACACTCGCATATGAGAAAGCAAAGTGTTTAAATAACTTAAGTTCAAACCCAAGTGAGCTGGTCTCACATTCTCTTAACCCTACGCTGTGGCTGAGACCAGCGCACACAGCAGTTGGACACATCTAGGGCGGCAGAGACTAGACAGGCCATTGCTAACCATACCCATTGATTTGACGCAAGATTTTGTTTTCGTGTTCTTAGAACTTGTATAAATTATTTACATCAGATGAGATTAAAATGGAAAGATGGGTATCTGAAGGCTTTTCTCTGTTGTAGAAATATTTGA
>NW_003852429.1:1083174-1093877 GCF_000181295.1 Otolemur garnettii | reverse complement strand
AAATAATAATAATAATACTTTAGGGTTAATGTTTTCCTTTCTGTCTATTCCAAGAGTCTGACAATGCAGGAATAGTTTCAGAATTGAGGTCTCAGGATTCTAGGATGGTCTCACAATCCTGTGGTCACATTTCTGTCATTGAGCTCATCAGATAACAATTATCATGAGATTGAATACTTCTCCTTAAACCTGGCCACATGCTGCTTCTGAGTCACACAGTGCCTAATACCTAATGGACGATCAAACAAGGTATGAATGAATTAATGGTTATGTTAAAACAAAAACTTGTTACCAGCACTAGTTCCATTTGTTTTTTCCACTCCTCACTGCAAAGTAACCATAAATGGTATGGAGTTGTTTTATTTTTCAGACTGAATTGTACTCTGTAATTCTGGCACTGATGAATTCTAGAATATCTGAGAAAATACTAATTTTTTGGCCTAATTTTTTTTCTGATGACACTTGAACTTTTATTAATGATTTTAATAAAATTCAAATAAACAACCCGTAAATAGTCGGTGATTTGAGAAATTTCTGACTTCACATTTTTCAGTAATTTAAATTATTCATATTATTTGCTATGGTGCTGGCAATTTGACCAACTATCCTGCCAAGTTAGTAATTAAAATATAAATTGGTTTTATGAATCAAAGTACTTCCATTCTGGATAAATTAATCCTCAGAGACACTGGCAATTGGCATCATACATATTTGTAAAGTCAAGTAAGACAAGGGTAGTGGCAATTGTAAAAGGAAAATGATTAGAAGTATTCAGGTTTGCACTGACAACATGACCCTACACAGAGCTTGCTAGTCTAAACAATATCATCCACTGTGATAAAACTTTCCAGAAACCTTGCACTATTCAGCCAGGGTAGATAAGCTTATAAGATCTAAATTTAGTTCATATTCATTCCTTTTAAAATGTGCGCCGTCTAGTATTGAAGTGTCTGTGTTTATTTGTACATCTATGATATCAAACTCAGATAAATATGCATGTCTCAGGATGGTCATGTTCCTTTTCTATCTTTGACTGGCTTATTTTACAAAGATTATTCCTGATAAATGTAACTGCATTCAAAGCATTCAGTGGTCTCAGCACCTTCACTTCAGAAACTCAGCATATGTGCTCCGAGGGGAATGGAGTGGAGTTTCCTTCCTCTCGCCTGTTAGGGAGAATGGGAATCACTGCGAGGCATGGATGTCTTAGAAGGAAAAACCGGAGAGTAGGCAGGTGTATAGAGACCTTTTTCAGAGGAGCTCAGGGTAGGTATTTTAGTGAGAGCCCGGGGATATGAGAAAGGCTGATGAAAACTGCAGACATAAGAACACCAGACATGGTTCACCATCTTATAAACATGCTTATGTTTTTATTCCCTAACCTTTCTCTTTATCCTCACCTAGAATAGAAGGAGAAGGGGTAGGTGACGGTGGTGGGGGGTTCTTTCCCTCCTGATTCCTATCAAGGACACTACTATTTTTGTCCAAAAGAAATTGTTTAACAAAGTCACTTAAGGTCAAGTTGAAGCCTCCAGACATCTGGAGTCAGCGTGTTAGAGGAGTAGGCAATGAGACAGGAGGGAGATGGGCTGCCAGGGCTTGCTGAGTGATTGTCAGGGTTGAAACAGACCACCCTCAAGAAAAGCTGACTGGGCAAGTGGATTAGACCAGGACCCCGAGGCAGGGGCTTGTACGGTGGGCGCAGAGGCTGAACTCTGACTAAGCAAGTGCTAATGATCACGGACAAGAACAGACTTGAACTGCTTGCCAACTGTCTAGGTCATCTTACCTGAACCTTGGCTAATTACCATATCATTTGCCTTGTACTTTTAAGATTTCTCGCCCTTGATAGTTCCAAAATAACTCTATAAAGTATGAAAGTGGGAAAGAACCCACTTCTAGGGATCACTATCCAAATTCTTAACAAAACCCAACCCCCTAGCCTTCAACATTCCTCCTTTGAAATAGTGACACTTCATAAAACCAACACCCCTTTCTTTCCGAGCAGCTGGTCTTTTCAAACCTGCCCCTCTCCCCTCTGGAGCGAGCAGCCTTTCACCTTCGCTTTCCCTGAGAGCAGCTTGCTTTTGACTTACATGCTGCATCCTGAAATGCTTTTCTCTGAGCACCTGAAAATACCACCACTCTGACTGAGGGTGGTAACAAATAGAATCCTCCTGCAAGAAGGGGGTAAGGATTTGCTGGTTATTCCAGCGAAAAGATTTGGGACAGAGTAGCAATTTAGGAAGAGAAAGAGCAAAATCGTATGCACCATCTGGGGTGACCGCTCATCTTTCAAAATCTTAGCAAAGGTGATAAACTCACAGAACGCTGTAGGCCAGTCGTGTCTTTGAGGGGAGGAGTGAAACCGTTCGGCTTCATGTTTAACTTGATGCGGGTGAAATTGTGCCAGTGAATTTGAGCAGGAATACACAGAAAGATAGTGTGAGAAAAAAAATTGTACATAATTAGAAAAATTCCAGAAGCTGTGTGGAGGGGTCTAGTGCGAGTTAGTGTAAAGCATGGTGCTGGGAGTTCGGTCCCGATTTAGTCTAGCCTCTAATGGGCTCTCAGCTGACAGGTGGTTTATAGTAAATTTGGAGTCACATACGTTTTTTGGGCTCATATGTATATGTATGGTTGTACACTTCTGTGCAGTTGAAATCTTCCTTCTAAATATAAAATATCTTGTCATTTTTATGATGTTATGTATTATTTTTTAACCTAAAAATTTAGATGCAAATTTAATGTCAATTTAATATACTATTCCTTAAAATGAATCCTCCGTATTTTACCTTCAATGTCCCTATTTAGGTTTTTTTTTCAAATTAATTTGGAATGATACTTAATACTGAAACCACCAACTGTACACTTAAATAGTTATAAATTTGATTATCTCCTTCCAGAGATTCCTGGAAGTGTTAAATATGCAACATTTTTAAAGCTCTTGATACTTATTGACAAATTACTTTCCAGAAATATCCCCCCCTCTACTCTCACTAGAGGGTGACGGATTTCCTTTATGTTCACCTCTTGGTGAAGAGGAGCACGACCAGATTCTGATCTTGGTAACTGAAAATGTTTAAATTTTAATTTTAATAAACTCAAGTATCTTGACTTTGTTAATTTGGGGGGATAGTCTTTGTGGTTTTCTAACATTTGTATAAGCTTCACATAAGAATATGATTTATATAAATATATAAATGGATAATAAATATTCATGAAATAGTTCAGATCTATCACATAGAGATTTCTTAAAATAAGTGTTTTTGAAGGGGGTTTTTGTAAGACCTAAATGAATTAACTTATTTATAGCCCTTGGAAGAGTTTCTTGCCTTCACCAAGTACTGTTATGTGTTGGTTTTTTATTACCGTTCTTACTTCCCTTGCAAATTAATCAACTATAGAAAATAATTCAAAAATTCTCACAGTTGAAGAGACCTTAGCAACTATTCAGAAAAGCAGGAATAGACATTTTTTGGAATCTTTTCTTCTAATTATGTAAAATTTGTTTTAAGGAAACAACTAAAAATATAATCATTCTGGCTCAAGTAGATAGCAGAAATGGGGTGCCACCAAATTGGCTTTTCCTTGGTTTCCAGAATGACCCATGTCCAGGGCATCTCTGAAGGAACTTTTAATGCCTTTGAACATCAAAGACTGAGCACTATTACCAAAGACCAAATTCCTTACCGACAAAATAAATAAATAAATAAATAAATAAAGACACAGCTATCCCTGAGGGACAAATTAGCCCTTGGTCATACAAGAAGTTAAAAGAAGCAGCACATCTCTGACATCTTTTCTTTTTGGTTGATACAGAGTAAAATGAAATCAGTCCAGTATATTCCCTTGGAGTAGGAAGAGAAACAGCCCTTATTTCAAAACGTTTTAAAAGGAAGTAAATCTAAATTATTTGCATGATTATTGTTTTATAACATTAACAGTGAAATGCATGAGAATTATCTAGACATATCTTTATTTTAGCCATCCTTAAATTTTGACTAGAATTGCACATTACACTGTAACTGAATAAATATTATTAAAGAACTAGTTCATCCGTGATTCATAGTTAAAACACAGAAATCCTTCAAAGAAGCATACATTATATGAACTCACTTGGCACAAATACAAAAGACAAGAAAGTATCAGAAGAAATCTCTAGGACACATGAATGCTAATATGTTTCTTTTCCCAAGGGAGTTAAAAATGCATTTTGTTTCCTATTATTTTATTGCCTAACTGAAAATTTGTATTTTCTTTCCTTACATGAAAATTAGTTGAAAAATAATGATGCTCTGGCTTACTCTTCCCAGTGTGTCAAATAACATTTATTTATTCATTTCTTACATTAAAAAGGGTATTTCAAATGACAAGGGTTTGTTTTAATGTTGCATACAATATACAACAACTAAAATGCTAATATTCAGCAAGTTTGATATGCTTTATTTTTGCTTCCTCTTTTAAATTTGCTTTGTGAGATTATTATATAGGTTATGGGTTTTTTGTTTTTTTTTTTCCCCAGCCCTGGGAAACAGAAGGAGAACTTTAGTCTTTCTTTGAATTTGAGAGTTTAACTACATGCACATAACAATGTGCAGTCCATCTTTATGCAAATAGTTTTAAAAGGCAATGTGCCTGAAGGGCTGTTTTATGGCATTATTTGGTTTTATATCTTTGCAATCAACACTATGCAGCCTACATGGCCATGTAAATTCATGAGAGATTTTTCTATTCAAACCCAAACAAGGTCACCTGTTTTTGAAGATCAGAGTGAGATAAAAGTGACACTGCTTCTATAATGGCATTAAAAACAGTATGTACAGCCTCTTTTAAAAAAAAATAAATAAAACTGATTCCATCTTTGAAAATATGGCATTGATTTTTTTTGCAATTGGATTACTAATACAATAATAATTTTAATGAAGGAATTTGCAATGAGTTCTGCTACTGGCTATTCATACTTTATTTCCTTTTAGAGAATCCTCTCTAAAGCATTAAAAATGTCTCAAAATGTTTTGAAACAGGTATTTGTTTCTTAAATGTATACAAAAGGAAGCTCACATTCCCTTAAATGTATACTTTGTTTTGTACCAATGTAATGTCTTCTTGCTAATCTAACTATTAAAGGTGTGTCTTGCTCTATCCCACATGTGGGTAGCTATTTAACAGAGAACATTCAACTAGCTTCCCCAGATTGATCTCAAGACTTTTTTTTATTGGCCAGGTGTTATTCCATGATGGAATGGTCTCTTATTACCCCACACTGTGATAAATCTAATAAGGACCTATGCTAGGCACTTTATGGATTCTTTAGTTGAGATTCAACAATCTTATGTCTAGAAATTGTTATTTTTTTCCAGGTTACCAAGGAAAGTGAGGCAAAACATACGTAAGTTACTTGCCAATGGCCGGGTAGCTAGAATGTGGCAGAGCTGAAATTTATCTCCTGTGTCATGAGCCATCACCTAAATTCAAGAACACAAGTCCCTCGAGTTTTCTCAATAGAGCAGAACAAAGCAGAGTGCACAGTAGGGAAATTAGGAGGCTGCACTGAAATTTCTGGAAGTGTCTTTTGCCAAATGTAAATAAGTTCAGCAGAGGTTCTTTTTTTTTTTTCCTCCCAACACAGTGCCAGATTTTATTTATTTGTTTTTATTAAATCATAGCTATGTACATTAATGCAATCACGGGGTACAATGTGCTGGTTTTATATAAACAATTCGAAAGGTTGTCATCAAACTGGTCAACATAGCCTTCACAGCATTTTCTTAGTTATTGTGTTAAGACATTTATATTCTACACCTAGTCCATTTCACATGTACCCTTGTAAGCTGCACCATGGGTGTGGTCCCACCAATTACTTATAATGTTGACAGAGGCCCTGAGGAGAACGAGAAAGCACATGTTTTGGCATCAGAAATGCTGGGATTGAAATTTCATTTCACCTTTTCATAATTCTGCAAAAAAATTGAGGCAAGGCACTTTACCTCTTTTGAGATAAATCTTTTGATAATTTTTTTGAGTTAATAGAAGGAAAATGAAGGTGCTCACTCTTCCCCATACAAATCACAGAGCAGGGATACAGCAATAAAAATATAAATAAATGCCAAGTGTGGAGTACAGGGGCTCCCTGGGTGATGAATGAGAATGTTCCTGAAAATGTCTTTAGGTCATATTTGTATTTAACTCAGATCTCTGATGAGCAGCACTCATATGGTAATGATGGTAGTAGTAGCAGTAATAATAACAATAACAATACTATAATGATTCATATTTGGTAATTGTAATATAATACTATAATAATAAAATCTCTGTCCTATAGTACTAAGTTATAGAAAATATTGTGCTCAATATTTCTATTTGCTTCAAACAAATAGAATAAATATAGAAGCAAATATACAAAAAGTTCAGATAGGAGAGAGGAGAAATTTTAAAAAAGAATATTAAAGGTTGACATTCACCTAATGTATCAATGCCAGGATAATAGGAATGTTACACTGACTTTACTCTTCTAACCAAATCAATAATAACCTTTCTATTTCAAGAATTAATCCACTACACGGGTGAGTAATAATTGATGCCTTCCTTAGATCACTGCTGTTCACATGTTACCTGATTCTCCCTTTATTCTTAAAAATTAGGTGGTCGAGTGACTGAAGTCTGATACTTTTGCGATGAATGATGGCATCTGTCCTTTCTCTGAACACTTTATTATTTCTACTTTCATTTCCACAGTAATGACTTTTTTCACTGAAGGCTCACGTGGATGTTCAGTGGACTTTCTCTTTGGAGGGACGGTCACAAAATTGAAAAATACAGTTAAGATGAAAGGGATACTGTATATAAGCAACCGTGTAACCCTTGCCTGGAGCATAAAGATGGTGCCCCAGGGAAGGGAACACTGTCCATAACCCGGGGACTGCCTGTGTGATGTAAGGAATTTCAGATAAAAAATAAATCAAGAAAAATTTGAAAAGTACAATTACAGAAAAGCAAGAGAGTTACAGAATTGTGTACTCACCACCAGAGATTAACTATGTTTATATTTTGTCACTGTTGCAACAATTTAGAAATAAAATAGAAGTTTATTGTTTTTTCCTATCTTAAAGTTAATGTCTCCACTTCCCCACTCTGAAGGTATGAAAGTGATGAATTTGGTGAATATTCTACTAGGCCATGTTTGATATTTTACTGAAAATCTATGCATCCATAAAGCAAGTGTTTCATTGGTTTATGTTTCCACATATTTACATGAAGGTTGTCCATATGTATAAAACAACTTAATATTGCAACTTAATTTTTCAATCTCTATTGGGTTTTAAACTCTGTACACTTCCATATCCATGATTCAAGGGTATAGATGTATCACAAATATTTATCCATTCTCCTACTAATGGACAACTGATTCATGCTAAATTTGGCTGTGTTTTAATAAACATCTTTGCACACATCACCTGATGCCCATGGAAAATTTTCTTTCCCCATTTTCCATAAATTAGCACCACAGCCAGGTTTAAGGCAAACTGCCCTAATGTGATGGGTATGCTTCGTTTGAACTAAAGTTTCATGTTTATCCTCTTGTTTCCTGCGCTGAATCATTCATTTGTAAATATCACATTTCCAAAGGGCACAAGAAAACAAATGTTTTGGATTTTAGCATCTTCCTTTAATGACGTTTTTCTTCTATTGGGTACTAAAGAAGAAAGCATTTACAATAGTCTGCCAGGTGGACATTGGAATCCATTTTCAAAAAGACACATTTGATCATCAAATTCTTCATCTGTTCAATGAAACTGACATCTTAGACTACCAAGTAGAAAACATATTCTTAGCATGCCTGGGAGAATCCTCTGTGGTCTCAACTCCAATTTGTCTACCTAATCTCTTGGTCTGTGTTTCTCACTATACATTATCTATACTTGCTGTCCCCAGTCTGCTCCTTACAGTTTAATGCCATGGTGCTTTGATGATACATCTTCCTCTGTCATCTTTGGAAAGACAATTCTTTCGTGCTTGGTGAATATATATTCAATACCTATTTGCTGAAACTCTTTGTGACTACTTGGTCTTCCATCTTGGCATTCTACCTGCCAATTTAGTATCCATTGGTTTTAGGATCAGAATTAAGAAAAAATTAAAACAAACAAACAAACTCCAAAGCTTAATGTGTACCGGTCAGTCCTTTTAATTAGTTTTGAAAAACTCAAACAAGCAGCATAGCCATTGACAGCCAAGTGACAGCTGTATGGAGAGGGCTCACAGTATCTCAGGCCAGCTGCCAGGCTCTCTGTGCACTGAGCAGGCTCTGCTGCAAAGCTGACGTGGGTGTGGACTGAAGGGGAGGTGCACCTATTCCCCATAACCAAGCACACCTAATGCTTGCCAATAATCCTTGCTGGGCACATGTGCCACGCCACATTCCTTCTCGGGAAGCTGCAACTTCAGGGGTTCACTATAAACATTCTGAAAACCAGGTACTATAGGCAAATTTAACATGGCATGGACTAGTTACTACATTGTGTATCACAATCCATTGTGCTTCAGAGAGCAGTGTTACAAGAAGATAAAACCAGGGTTTTAGTCCCCGGCTATCTTTCTCCAACATGAAGAGGAATGTTACAGATTAAGGTGTGTTGCCCCTGGACACATTGTATGTTGATATTCTCACTCCTAGTGTCTCAGACTGTGATTCTATTTGTAAGTAGAGACTCTAAAGGGAGAATTAAATTAAGATGAGGCCTTTAGGATGGGCTCTCCTCCAATCTGACTGGTGTCCTCATACAAAGACAAATGTAAACACACTGGGAGATAATGGGGATGCCTTAGCACAGAGGAAAGACCATGGGGGAGGTGGCCATTTCCAAGCCAAATAAAAAGACCTCAGAAGGAGCCAACCCTGCCAACACCCTGAATCTGCACTTTCAGCAATAAAAATTGTGAAAAAATGAATTCCTGTTGTTTAAGCTACTCCATCCATGGTGTTTTTTTTTTTTTTTTTTTTTTTTTTTAATGGAAAACTAGTTTAAGAGATTGATTGTCACCTTGCATCTGGCCAATTTGCTGCATAAACTCTTTTAGAAATCTGTTTCATTTATTAGATGGCGAACCTCAGTGATGGTTCTCTAATTGATTAGTCAATATAAATTGCATCTATCTTTTTATCATTGCCTACCACTTGTCATCCATTTGCAAACTACAATTTTTTCCTGTATTTGTTTATGATCTGGGACGCCTATTGTCCCTCCCTCTGCCCTATATAGGTCTGCCTCAGGATTGTGTACTGCCAGATGACTGGTTCCTAGAACAGTGGCCAGTAGAGAGTCTATAAGTAACTATCATATAAAAGAAAGATGAGTTTAAGGATTAGGTCTTGTTCATATTTCTATATGGACAAATGCATGATGTCACACAGATACATACCACATAAGCATTTAAAAAGTATTTTTTGGGTGAACACAAGCAAGTTTCAAATATCTTCTTCAGAAAACCTAATAATTATAGAATTTCCATCCCCTTTACAAATTCTGTTCTTTTGATTTTTTACCTATTTTCTTTTAAGTTAAGCAAATCTTATAGAGTGCAATGCTCTAGACATAGTTTTTAGAGTTTCATAGAGATTGTCACATTAAGCTCTCATAACAATTGTTTGTTGGGTTTCTTAAAAGCAAAATAGTAGAGTTGATAGGGGAGTTTGGAGAGGACAGGGTACTGGTTCAAGATTTGGCTTGCTTGGAAATGTGAACATGGAGAGTAACAGAGCCTTTGAAACACAGGTTAGCAATAGACAATTTAGGTAATTGAGGTCATTGCTGCTGACTCAGTTTAGTACATGAGGAAAGGAGTAAACCAGGGGCATATTTTAAAATGCGTTCCATTAATGGCATTTCTAATGGTAATTTCCAATCGACGAAAATATATATTCACTTTTTACTATTTTTCAGGATATCAGCTTAGAGCATCCTTGTGTTAAGAACCATGAAAGTTCTTAAACCATGAAAGCACAGTGGCTCATACGTGTAATCCTAGCACTCTGGGAGACCAAGGTTGGTGGATCTATTACGCTCAAATCTAGTCTGAGCAAGGCGAGTCCCCATCTCTACTAAAAATACAAAAAAGTAGCCAGGCGTGATGGTGGGCACCTATAGTCCCAACTACATAGTAGGCTGAGGCAGAAGGACTGCCTAAACCCAGGAGTTTGAGGTTGCTGTGAGCTAAGTTGGTGCCATGGCACTCTAGCTTGGGGCAACAGAGTAAGACTCTGTCTCAAAAAATAAGTGTGGAAATAAAAAAAAGAAGCATGAAGATTATGAAAATTGAAGACCCAAGACAGAAAAATTAACTTTGTCTCTCGTGGCCCTGCAGGCAGCATGAGCTTCGTGTTGGCATCATCATTCCCCTTCTCCTACAAGCCCGTGGGGTCAAAGTCAAGGCCACATTCTCTAACCTGATGAAAAGGGGGAGTAGAAAACCTGCATAGCCTATGGAAAACCCTCAAGAGCAAAACAAATCTGCTCTTTGTCCTGAATGGATTTACTATCTTTATACAAATAACTTTGCAAAAATAGTCAAAGGGAGAAAAGCTGCTGTGAGAAGTGGATAAATGCAAATAGCTGGTGAAGAATCTTCTCTCAAAATGTTGACATTTTTCATTCTTCTTTTTATGAATTTTTATAAGTTGATCAACTGCTATCTTATACCTG
>NW_003852429.1:1065589-1082989 GCF_000181295.1 Otolemur garnettii | reverse complement strand
CTTTATACAATTTTTCCTGAACTTTATCGTAAATTCTTGTCTGGTTATGATGCTAGATAATTCGTTCAACAAATATTTACTGAGCGCTTACTCTGTGTGAGACACTGTGCCAGCAACCAGAAAATAAGTGACAATGAACAAGACAGACAAAACCTCTCTTCTCCTGGGGTACCAGGTAATTAACAACAAAAACCCACAAAAAAAAAATAATATAATTTTAAAGACTGTTAAATATTGTTGAGAAACAGCAAAGAATTATGTGATAGAGAATGAACTGGTGAATGGCACTATTAGATGAGATATATTGGTACAATGCCCTCTGAGAAGATGGTTTGAAGCTGAGATTTGAAATATGAAATGAGGCTAGCAGAGATTAAGGCTGTAGAACATTCCAATAAGAGGGAAAAGATAGTAGAGTAATTAATTCTAGATTGGAGGAGGAGGGATGTCTGATGAACAGAAATGAGGTCCATGTGGTTAGAACACAGGAGAGGAGGTAAAAAATGATAGGAAATAAGGTCTGAGGTAGACGGAGGAAGAAAAAGGTAGGGTTCCCTAGTAAGCCAATCAGGCAATAGCTGATTTTATTCTTAGTGTTATGGAAACAATTTTTCTAGGTATAGTCTAAAAGAGTCAAAGTAGTCTGGTTTAGTTTAGGGTAGTGGCTGTAAAATTTGAGAAGAAATGACTGAGATTTTTTGAAACTGGGACTAGTATGATGATTACATGTGTCTCTGCTATTTTATTTAATCAAGGTAAATTTTATATTCAAGTTTATTTCATATTATATTTTTAACTTTGATGGCTATTAATGCCAAAATTTTGCCAAACATAAACCAGATTTTTAATTATTGTATTTTATGTAATTTAATTTGTCATATCATCTTAAATATATTATAATAAGGAATGATAAAGGCATAGCCTTTCTAAGAAAGAATATTGTTTGATAGAATGAAATGATTATCAAATAATTGTTAACAGTCTCTAATAGTGGTAGGTAATTGAAAGCATCATCAAAGCTATTTCTTATCAGTAGCTCTTACTGGTATTTGATTTTACAACACACAGAATAACTATTATATACATTTCAGACAAAGAAAAGATTCTTCTTAATATATTTAAACCACTAACACCACAAAATTTTTAATATTTCCTAAATGTTTTTCCTAGGCAGTTAGCTCTCAACTGAGGAAATAAATCATTTATTTCAAGATTGTTGAAATATAATCAGACTAAAAACATGAACACAGATAAACAGAAATGAAGAAATAAAGTATATTAAAATAAAATATATATTAAATATATATGAAAATAAAATATATTTATCCAAAATGTGGAATTGACAAAGAAACCTTAGATTCTCATTAAATATAGTCTTAAATTATTTAATGTTGAATTCATTCTAAAATAATTGGTTATGTTTGTCTCCACTTTAACATAAAAACAAACTATGTTCAGCAAAATAGATAGCTAAAAACTTCTACCTGAAATAATCTGCTTAATCATTTCTTTAGTGGTTACTTTTACCAGAAGCAAAATGATTACATGAATTTAAGAATTAACTATTCCAATGACCCAGTCTGGTCCTAAGCAGCAGAAAGATGTAAGATAAATATTTTGAAGTTATCAGCAGTATATGTAACCTAATAGCTGTTCTCCGTTAAGACACTGATAACTTATTTAGGATTTCATTGCAGTTTTAAAAATGTAGTTTTAATGTAACACCTGATTTGTTTTCAGTTTAGCCTATTCTATTAAAATGCGGTATAAAGGGCCCCATCTTCAGTCTTCTTAAACAGAACAACTGCCAGCCTAGAATTTTGTATTCTGAGAAATTAAGTTTCATATATGAAGGAAAAATACTTTTCCAGATAAGCAAATGCTGAGGGAATTTGTTAACATCAGACCTGCCCTGTAATAAACACTCAGAACTGTGTTAAACACAGATCAGTGCAACCAACAACACCAGATAGATTCACAGCCATATTTTACCAGACCTGCAAAGAAAACCTGGTACCTGTATTGCAGAAATCATTCCACAATACTGAAAAAAAAACCCAGAAATCCTCCCAACTCATTCTACGAAGCCAGTATCACCTTGATGCTAAAGCTGGGAAAGGACACGACAACAACAGCAATGACACTACAGACCAATATGCCTTATGAACATAGATGCAAAAATCCCCATTGAAATAACTAGCACATTGAATTCAATAGCACATCAATAAAATAATCCTCCATGACCTAGTGGGCTTCATCCCAGGGATACAAAGGTGGTTCAACATATACAAATCCATAAATGTGATTCATCACAAAAACAGTAGTTAAAGCAAAGACAACTTGATCATCTCAATAGATGCAGAAAAAGTATTAGCTAAAATCCATCACTCTTTCATGATAAAAACCCTCAAAAAACTGGGCATAGGCGGAACATATCTGAAGATAATAAAGGCCTCGTATGACAAATCCACAGTTAGCGTCATGTGGAGTGGGAAAAAGTGGAAAGCATTTTCACTAAGAACTGGAATAAGATAAAGGTGCTTGCTGTCACCACGTCTTTCAACACAGCGCTGAAAGTTGTAGTCAGAGTAATCAGGCAAGAGAAAGAAATAAAGGGTATCCAAAAAGGGGGAAGAGGAGTTCAAACTATTAATTTTGCTGATGATATGTTCTTTGGTCTAGAAAACCCAAAAGCTCCACCCAGAGACTCCTGGAATTGATAAATAAATTCAGCAAAATCTCAGGTTGCAAAGTCAATATACACAACTCAATAGCATTTCTATATACCAGTAGAAGTCAAGCTAAAAGTTAACCAGAATCTACAAAGAACTTGAGAAAATCAGCAAGGAAAAAAATAAACAACCATATTGAAAAGTGGGCAAAAGATGTGATCTGAAGCCTTTCAAGGGAAGATGAACAAATGGCCAATCAAAATATGATAAAAGGCTCAACATCACGAATAATCAGGGAAATGTAAATAAAAACCACAGTGAGAGATCACCTTACCCCAGTCAGAACGGCTTTTATTAAAATTCCAAAAGCAACAGATGCTGTGTGGATGCAAAGAGAAGGGAAAGCTTCTGTTGGTGAGACTGCAAATTAGTACCACCTGAATGGAAACCAGTATGGATGTTTAGCAAAGAACCAAAAATAGACCTGCCATTTGATCAGCAATCTGACTACTGGGTATTTACCCAAAGGAAAAGAAGACATTTTTATCAAAAGACACCGGCACTTGAAAATTTATTGTAGGACAATTCACAATCACAATGATGTGGAATCAACCCATAAATTTGTGAGTGGATTAACAAAATATGGGATCTGTATACTATATAATGATATATGATGTGGAATCAAACCATAAATTTGTGAGTGGACTAACACAATATGGGATCTGTATACTATATAATGCTACATAGCTATGAAAAAGAACTAATTAAAGCCTTTGTAAGAAATTGGATGGAATTAGAGACCATTATCTTAAGTGAAGTATCTTAAGAATGGAAAACCAAACACCACGTGTACTTGCTGTTAAATTAGAACTGGCTGATGATTTCACATATGCACAGGGAGATGTTAAATTCAGTGGAAATCAAGGGAGATGAGGAGGTGGGGGAGATGGGTAAAAACCTACCTAAGGGGGTACATTGAACACTTTCTGGGTAATGGACACACTTATAAATCCCTGATTCAAGCATAACAAAATTGAGATGCATAACCAAAAACATTTATACCCTGAAAACATTTTGATATATAAGAACGAAAAAGAAAAAACTGTAGTGTGTGAGCCTAGATATAGAATGAGCATTTATATATGTTGTGCAAGGATCTCAGAAATCTTTTAGTTGCTTGCTATAGACATTTAAACAATAGGAATTGATTTCATCAACTGGGTTCACTAGCCACCATTAATGAAAAACCTATTTGTAAACAAAATATAAATGTTTAAGGTAATGGATATTTCAATTGCCCTGATTTCCTTATTATACATTATACAAATATATCAAACTGTCACAGGTATCTTGAAAATATGTATACTGATTATTTTTTAATAAAAATCAGTCATTTTCATGTTGAAGAAAAAAAGAAAAGAAACATGAACCTACTTGTCAATAGTTTGAGACTTTCTGAGAAGGAAAGAAAAGTGACGGTATAATTTGCCAAAAGAGGATCTTAGTTCTATCTATTGTACCTAATATAATTAATCATTTATTTATTTATTTTTTAAAATTAAGTCATAGCAGTGTACATTAATACTATCATGGGGTACAGTGTACTGTTTCTTTATACAATTTGAAATTCTTTCATCCAATTGGTTAACATAGCCTTCATGTCATTTTCTTAGTTATTGTGTTAAGACATTTATATTCTACAGTTAGAGAGATTGACATGTACCCTTATAGGATGAACTGTAGATGTGATCCTACCAATCACCCTCCCTCCACCCACCCTCCACACTCTCCTCCCCTCCCTCTCCCCTCTCCCCATATTCCTGGGCTACAACTGGGTTATAGTTTTCCTATGAAAGCTATAAATTGGTTTCGTAGTAGGGCTGAGTACATTGGATACTTTTTCTTCCATTCTTGGGATACTTTGCTAAGAAGAATATTTCCAGCTCCATCCATGTAAACATGAAGAAGGTATTAACCATTTAAACATATACGTAGAAACCTATTTCCATACTTTTAGATTTTACTGATACTTTAAAGCCAAAACAGATAACTCTTTGAGTATTAGAGAAACTGACTTTATGCACTTTTCTTTTTTCTTTTCTTTTCTGTTTTATTCATTTTGCTTTGCTGTGCTCTTAAGGAAATAGATCTTTCCAAAGGACTCACTTAGATACAATTTATTTATTGATTGCAAAGAGAGCTACAGTAATGTCATTTTTTAACTTACATTAAAATGTACAAGAATCCTGATAAGCCACCTGTCCATTCTACATGGTACAGGTGTAAGGACATCGACTCCTGGCACACTGGGGTTTCCTGTCCCCATGGCTTTGGATCCTGGGCCTTTGCTTAACAGTACATTCTGGTTTTGTATGCATCTGTTGGATAGTTGGTCTCTCTTTCTTGTGCTCTCTTCTTCCCCTTTATATTGTTCTATATTATTGCGTCCTCAAGCTTTTTCTTCAGAGCTCAGGTTGCAATCCATTATCCAAAGTGCTGCAAGACATTAAGTTACCACTGACCTCCATGTATGTGCTGCCCTACAGACTTACCTTGGATGAGGCATCATACTTGACTTGTAAATTGGCTGAGGTTTAGTAGCTTGTTTTCAATGATGCTGTCTCCCTATTTAGCATGAAGAATGACTCATGAGTGACATTTCTGAACCTTCCTATAAAGACTTTTATTGCAATGTGTTCGGAGATCACAACAAGAGTCCTGCAGAAACTGCCTTGTTTATATTGCTAGCCTTGTCCTTTAGGGTGGCCTTCCCAGTCCTGTCTTTTTAGTACAGATACCAGAATCTTGCACCACCTATATGGTTTTAAGAACTCCGCCTCTTTTTCAAATTTTTCTCCACTGAATCGTTGTTGTTTGTTTTGCCCTCCAACAGCTTCTGACAAATTTCATTCTATTCCCTCTTTTATATAAAATAAACTTTTCCACCAAATTTAACTAAATTGCATGTGCTTGGCTGAGTCTATAGAATTTCAAATTGCTAATTGTTTCATATATCTTTCTAAAAACAATTTTTGGGAACAGATGGCTATAACTGCCCAGGATCAGCAGCCAAAACCACTATTCAACCAGCAACAATCTTTGGCACCTGTGCGAGTTCCTTGTTCTGAGATCCCTGGGAACAGGGTGATAGAATTAGGAGAATTCCTTTCTTACAGTCTTTGACTATGGTGTTTTCTACAGTAAAATGTATCATTTCTACTTCTATGAAATGAATATGAAATAAAATAGAATAAAATAAAATAAAAACATAGCTACACTGGCCATAGTAGCAGTTAAAAGTAATTTTAACACCATCATGGCCAGTCCCCCTGGGAGAGCTGTCAACATGAATTCTTGAGAAGAACATGAGGATTTTTATTGTTGTTTTCCTTATCAGAGAAAATGACCATGGCAAATAAATGTTCATGGGGAATTGCAACCTAGGTTACACCAGACTTGCTCCGGTTTACCGTGACGTGCTTCCAGCAGAATGAATTAGTTTCTATGTTAGTGAAGATGCAGCAGAATTTCTATAGCCACACCTCTTATCTACACATATTATTGTCATCAGATTCTAGTTTTTACTTGCTCTGTGTAAGAGCCAAACCAAATAAATTCTCCTTATAACAAATGTTTATTGATCCTGTCTTAAAAAATATGATGGCACATTATCTATTATCATTAAGAGGGCAAGGTGCTATTAACACATTTCTTTGGGGTGTGTATCTTTCACACTGATGCCTTATGTGCTGGGTATCGGCCTTCCTTGTGTGGCATGTTTTAACACTGGCCAGAAGGGTCCTCTTTCAACTCAATAGTCTTCTACTTTGGGGGTTATTATTTTTGTGAATTAGCTTCTAGAGAGAAAAAAATGTGATTGTGATTGAATATGTCAGAAATATTAAAACAATGTGGACTGCACATTTATATCTGTATTTTGCCAGAATGAAGAACACACACAATTGACAGGTGACTGCATTCAGAAGACTTGGAGGGGATTCCTGCTTGCCCCGCCCTAATACCACCATCATATCCATTGCTCTTTGGCTCCTTCCTGGCATAACCTATATCACAATATTCTAGAAATTCCTGTTTTTAAATTCTATGCCATTGTCAGTCAAGCAGGGAACATTAGACTTAGCCTGGAGAAATGGTGAGCCCTGGATGAAGGGTGCTGAGAACAAAATGGTTCTTTGTACCTTCATCGTGAGGTTGGCTTTGTTTCTCTCCATTCCAAATTGTTCTCTGTTCTAGAAAGCAGATGGAGTACTCTATTGTTCTTATCTAAACAGGACACCTGTCATCGTTCTTTTGTTAAAAGCACCAAGCCCCAACATTGCACAGTTGTTGAAGGAATTGAAAATAATAGAACTCAGCATCATGGTCAGATTGAGATCATCGGATTATCTCAGTCCCCCCAAAACAGGGATTGATGCACAATATAGGAAGATAATTTTTTCTCTGGGATTGGTATGTGGACACTGAGAGAAAGAAACTTAGTTTTTATTTCTTCGATTGCAATCAAGTGTGGTTGCCTAAAATATATTTACTAACACATAGAGAAGGGAGTCTACAACCAGTGAAATAAAGGCAAGATGGAACAATGGATGAAAAGAAAGAAATAAAGCAAATGAAAGAGGATGCATATTATATCGTCATGGCAATAAATCTCTGTGGCTAGTAATAATAGCCACAGCTCTGGGATCCTGTGAGTTCCCTGATTACATTTCTCAGATTCAGGGATACTCCTTCTCTTTTTATTTGTCCTTTCATTAAGTTATTTAGAATTATTGTTTTGTAAAATTGCATATGGAAAATGTTGATTAATACAGTATATTTTACAATGTGATACTATTTTAAAGTGAGGAATGAGGCAAAAATTCATATTTCACAATTACCATATACCAGGAGCTGTTCCAAAGCTTTACACTTATTAGCTTCTTAATCTTCACAATAATCCTACCGAAAATTTAAGACCCAGGTTAAATAAATTGCCTGAGTTCTCAAGGGCAGAGCTTTCATCAGTCCCAAGGGAGTCTGACTTCAAAACTGGGGCTAAACCATGTTTATATCCTGAAATGGAAGGGTGAGATCTGTAGCAGCTCTAAAGGTATCATTTATACTGAGGAGGGCTAAAGTTGATTACATACTTGATTACTTACTGTCAATATTGAAATCAGTGCTTTATAATTTGACCATTAAACTATTACCAGAACCCTGTGGTGTTGAGATAATTTGCAAATGAATAAACTGTAAGTCTTCAGTAGTATGAGACATATCCAAGATTCATCCTAGTGAGGAAAGGAAGGCAGGATGTTATCTAACCATCTGAATCTGAGTGAGGCTGCATCTTCACAATTTGAATAGTGCTAAACTTGTGAGAGGCACTTTAGGTCATGGGTTTTTTCCAACAAATGTTAAAAAAAAAAAAAAAGAAAGAAATGACAACTGAGTTGGGGCTTGAAGTATGAAAGAAATTGACCAGGCAAAGAAATAAGAAAGCAGATACTCAAGACAGATTGAAATGGCTGGAACAAAGCAAAGTGAGAAAGTTCAAGACAATTGAGTTGTTCACTGTCAATGGATTTTAGAAAGTGTGAAGTGAAGTGATTGTGATGAAGTTAGAAAAACAGTCTGGGTTCAGGCTGTTGAGAACTTTGTTTGCTTAGATGATTCACACGCAGCAGGCAGTGGAGAGTCATCATAGATTTTTGTACAAGGGAGTAGTGTGATCAGTTTACAAACACTTGCTGAACATCTATCATGTATAAAATGTTGCTCAAACGCTGTAGGAGTCAAGAAAGTAAAAGTCTATTCTGATATTATAGAGCAGACCATAGACACATAAATACACATGACAGAGTGAAATTAGTTTTATGAGAGTGTACGAGCCAAGCTGTAGAGACTTATGTAGAGTGCTCTTGATATGAACCTTAGAATAAATTGGGATAGAGAGACAATTGTCAGAAAATGAGATGCTTTTTAAATAAAATAATGTAATCAGAAATACATTAGGATAATCAGAAAGTAAGCTATTTGCTTTTGAGTTTTAAAATTGTTTTCATAATTATCCCATTTCTGAGTGTGTGTCATGTCAAATTATTTTGATAAATGCTGGTTGATAACACTGTGGAATAAATAAAGAAATAACAAGATGAAATTTAGAAGAAGCATTATATTCATCAGTTATCATTCTCTATGTCAATATATACTTTAAAAAAAATAGGAAATTGAAATAAAGTGCCTTGGACATTATTTCATTGCTGGATGTCTAATTGTCATTGAAACCATGTAATGTGCCTGAACAGATACATGGTATCATCTCAACAAGTATTTGTGGATTAAAAAGAGTTGATATATCTTTTTTTTTCTAAAAATGTCATTGCAATTGTTCATGCACATGCCATCATAAACGTTTACTATAAATATTTAAATTTATTTTTCTTTCTCTCATTCTATACTCATAGTTGATTGCTTTTCAGCTAATAAGTGAAAGGTCACCACTTAGAAGCAGAGAAAAATGAAATTGGTGACTCATAAACACATTTATTTAAATGGAATCAGGGCAACAAAATCTAATTCCATATATAGTACTGTGAATTATTCATGCTTTTTATAGAAGTGGGCCACAAGCATTTGATGACATTTTGTAAATTCTAACATTTTTATTATGCTGAGTCCTTTTGCACTACAGATTTACAGTAACTTTACAGGTGTCCTAAAACCATAAATACTAAGACATTCCTCCCCCCTCCCAGTACACATTGTTTTAATAACAATTGTATATTCAAATAGCCTAATTAGTTGACACATCTTTGAATTACTTAGAAAACCAAATAGTTGAGTTATTTTTGGTTATTGGCTCAGTAGGAACAAACAGTGATTATTGAGACAAAAGTGCTAAGAGAAAATGGAGCAGAGCTGACTTATTTATAAGGTTGTTGATTTATAGTCAGGCTGAGCTAGAATTGTTAGTGTTACTAAAAGCAATGTCAAGGTAATTGCTCAGTGGCTCTTAATTATATAATTGATCTTATTTTCCTAATATATATTATTATTTTCTATATACACCTATTAATTTTATGTGGAAAGAGGAATCAAATAAAAGAAAAACAAAGTCCTTATAACTTAAGTGTTCAAAAGAGAGCCTTTGTTTATACAGATCTGATTTAAATATTCATCCTCATGATTCTATTTCCATAACATTTATTTTCTGGTGACCTTCACTCTTTTCATCATCAATGATAAAACTTGGTAGAGGAAAGACACAAAATGGAATGTCATGCTCCCTATTGGCGAATAGAAAGTAGAACAAATAAGCATTTGAATGTAAAATGTCCATGTGTTAATATATCCATGCAATAATAATGACCAATGTATAATATATTAGTTTTACCAGTTTAATAATGGGAAGGATTTAACTTTAATTAGGAAATTTGAAATTTAATGTTTTCTCCTTCAGTAAGTCTAACTTTTCTTTGCAGTTGAACTAATAATCAATATATGTATTTTTAGTTTCCTACTAATTGTAACTAGATGTAATTCTTTAATATATAAACATTATTTTGTCCTTTTGCATTTTATAAGGACTTTTGTTTAGGAAAGGAGCATAGAACCTGAAATTTTGATTCATGAATTCTTGTTTCCATCACAGACCCAACTCCTCTGGTCCTCAAATATTGAATCTATGAAAAGCAAGCATAATTGCCATGCTCATGGAGTGACTGTGAATTAATAGATAGAAAATCATTTTTAAAAACATTTTTCTAAGTTATGCAAATCCAAGGTGTTAAGAGATTGTTGTATAAAAATGAAAGATTGGTCTACTACACTACAGAAATGATAAATTTTGATGTAAGTTTTATGTAAATGATCTTTAGATGCTTAGCAGGCAAAGGCCTAATCTCTTTGACCCATTAATACTCTCCTTCATGCCAGCTTAAAATAAATTTAATAAGGCTTATGAATTTTTAAAAAAAGTTAGCTTGACTTTGCCTTACCTTGCTTTCTTGAACTTTAACGTTGTCACTCTACACGCCTTTATAGAGCAGAGCCAATTGAAGTTATTTTGAAATAATCAGGATATAGAGCATATTTTCTAAGAAGTGGCAGTATCGGCAGCTCTCTTTTCAATAGTTTAAGCTACTTGTTAGAGAAAAAAATAGTCTTATTGAGCTAATATAAAAAGGAAGCCCTCTGAATTCAAACAGAAAGTCCAGTGAATAAAGCTTTATGGTATTAAAAAACAAAAGAAAAAGAGTGGAGGATAATGAACAAGTCTTATTTGGGAATTATTTTAAAATAATTTTAGCTACATACTACTTTCCATGGAGGTTGTACTAGTTTACAGTCCCACCAACAATGTATGAGTTTTCCTTGCCGACCACATCCACAGCAACATCTATTGTTTGGGATTTTATGATGCAACCCATTCTCACCAGGGTTAGGTGCTATCTCAGTGGATTTTGATTTGCATTTCCCTGATGATTAGAGATTACTCGGTAATTACCCAAAGGAAAAAAATAGACATTTTATCATAGTGATGCTTGCACTTTAATGTTTACGGCACCGCAATTCACAATCACAGAGATGTGGAAACAACTCAGGTGCCTTTCAATATATGAATGGATAAATAAATCATCATATGTGTATGTGTATACCATGAACTATTATTCAGCCTTAAAAAATGGACATCTAATATCTTTATAATAACCTGGTTGGAATTGGAGACCATTTGCCTAAGTGAAGTACATCAGGAATGCAAAAATAAGCATCGTATATCTCAATAATAAATTGGAAATAGTTGATCAACACCTATATGCTAGTGTGGAAGCAAAACTCAATAAAATTCAAGTAGGGAGAGAGGAAGAAGCATATGGGTAAGTTCCCACCCAATGGGTACCTCGCACCAGTATATTGTACACTTTATGGGTGAAGGACACACCTATAACTCTGATGTTAACCTTACAAAAGTAAACAATGTAACCAAACATATGTACCCCCATAATAATCTGAAATAAAACCAAATAAATAATTGTAGCTATAAATGAAGTATTTTTATATTGTGACATCTTTTTCCATGAATGCCCCAAATGGTGAAGTGATTCAAAAGCAATTGAATATACTTATAGAATTAGGATTGTTGATGAGTTTTCTTGCAGATTTAATTAATAATCCAAAATGTCAATATTTAAAGACAAAATTTCAAAAGTGTAAAATGGTGCTAAGAAGTCCAAATTCTCAGATGGCTTTCTAAGCACATGTTTTTTGTTATCAGGCTATGGCACTAGTCTGCAAAAATCTTCAATAAAATATTAGCAAAGCAACTTCAACAGCCCATTAAAAGGATAATTCTCCAT
Organism: Otolemur garnettii; assembly: GCF_000181295.1. Classification (NCBI taxonomy): domain Eukaryota; kingdom Metazoa; phylum Chordata; class Mammalia; order Primates; family Galagidae; genus Otolemur; species Otolemur garnettii. Next base: position 1,070,958 of record NW_003852429.1, on the reverse strand, counting down.
GATAAAGTGGGTGTCATCTTAGAGGTGCAAGGTTGGTTGTATATAGGTAAATCAATAAACATAATGCATGACATAATCAGAGTTAAAAACAAAAGTCATGTGATTATCTCAGTAGATGTAGAAAATGCACTGGATGAAATCCAGCACCTTTTTTTTTTTTTTTCCATAAAACCTGCAGCAAACTAGGCGTAGAAGGAACATACTTCAAAATTATGAAAGCCTTTTATAATAAATCCATAGCCAACATCACACTGAATAACAAAAAGTTAAAATCATTCTTCCTAAGAAATGGAACAAGACAAGGGTGTCCACTGTCACCACTTTAATTCAGCATAGTGCTGAAAGTCTAGTCACACCAATCAAGAAAGAGAAAAACAAAGGGTATTCAAACCTGGAAAGAGGACATCAAACTATCCTTGTTTTGCTATGATAGAATCTTTTATCAGGAAAATTTTAAAAATGCCCCCAAAAGACTTCTCAAATTGGTAACTAAAGGAAAACTTCTTCTAAATTTTGGCTTAGGCCAAGAATTTTTATGACTAAGATCCAAAAAGCAAATACAGTAACAAAAATAAATATATGGTACTGATTAAATTTAAAAGCTTCTGTACAGGAAAGGAAATAATCAGCAGAGTGAATAGACAACCTACAGAACGGAAGAAAATATTTGCAAGTATACATCCAATAAAGGGTTAAAATTCAGAATCTACAAATATCTCAAACAAATCAGCAAGGAAGCAACCAAACAAACCCATTAAAAAATGGAAAGAAAACATGAACAGAAGCTTTCAAAAGAAGATAGCTTTTTCATATGCTTGTTGGCTTTTCAAATGGCCAACAAACATATGAAAGAATGCTTATCACTCATCTTCAGGAAAATGCTAATGAAATCCACAATTTGGTAAATACCAATTTACCCTTATCAGAATGGCCACAACTAAAAAGTTAAAAAGCAAGAGATGCTGGTGTGTATGCAGAGAGAAAGAAATGCTCCTGTACTATTGGTGGGAATGAAAATTAGTACAACATCTATGGAAAACAGTATGAAGGCTTCTCAAAGAATTGAATGTAGACCTACCTTTTGATCCAGCAATCTCACTACTAGCTATTTGCCCAAAGGAAAAAAAGTCACTTAATCAAAAGACACATGCATTATCATGTTTATTGCAGCACATTTCACAATTGCAAAGATGTGGAATGTCAGAGCCAAGACGCCAGGCTGCCAGCCCATTAAACTCTCAGGACATTGAACGCTATGCTATACATTTTAACTCTTGGTAGGTCTCATTCAGGTCTTGGGTGCCAAAGTATTGTAGAAGTCAGTCAATACTAGTAGGAGCAAGCATCTCAGCAGCAATCTCTCAGCTGCAGTCTGTCAGTCTTAGTCCCCCTGCAGTACCAGTGATACACCATAGGTGTGGAGACTGCTATGCAATAATGTCAGTGTCCTCATTTAGTGCTCTTACGTGCTCTCGTGCTCTTTAATGAAAGACCAATGATGTGAAATCCCTTCCCCATTCCCTTCTTTCCAAAGTATTTCTCACAGGTGCCTCCTATAGTGGAAGCCCGGTGTACCCATCAATTCATGAGTGGATTAAGAAAATATGAGAACACCCCCCCCATGGAGTATTACTCAACTATAAAAAGGAATGAAATGATGTATTTTGCAGAAAGTAGGATTGGACTGGAGGTGATCATCCTAAACAAAGCATCTCAGGGATGAAAAACCAAACACCAGGCTTAGCACCCATAGCACAATGGTTACGGCACCACCCTCATACACTGAGGCTGGCAGGTTCGAACCCAGCCTGGGCCAGCTAAACAACAATGACAAATGCAACAAAAAATAGCTGGGCGTTGTCACGGGTACCTGTAATCCCAGCTACTTGTGAGGCTGAGACAAGAGAATCGGTTAAGCCCAAAAGGTGGAGGTTGCTATGATGCCACAGTACTCTACGGAGGGCAATGTAGTGAGACTCTCAAAAAAAAAAAAAAAAAGAAAAAAACAAACACCATATATATTCCCTAATAATTGGGAACTAATCAAACACCATATATATTCTCTAATAATTGGGAACTAATCAATGGGCACACAAGAGATATATAAAATCTTGATATGGAAATCAAGAAGTGGAGGGGGGAAAGTGGAAGGTGTAAAAAATTATCTTTTCAGTACAATGAATACTTATTGGGTTATGGAAACACTGATAGTCCTGACTTAAACACTACAAAATCTAACCAGGTAACACAGCCATTTGTACCTTGATGTTTTGAAATAAATAAGTATAAAGCAAATGAAATACTATGAAAATTAATAAACTTTGATAAATGGCAGGATTGAAATATGAGCTGTAGACACCCAGATGAACAATCAATAAACTCTCCAAACATAAGAGGCCTATTTTTCTGTTTTATATGTGTATTAATTTCTTGAAATGAATTTTGAAATTAAACAGTAACAGAAGATGTGCAATACAATCTTTTAAAATACTGTTGTAACATGATTAAATGTATTTGTTATCACTTCAACTTGTTTGTAGTAAATTCATCTTACAAATTAAGTTCTCATGAATGTACTTTTCTAAATTTAGTGGCAGTTAGAAGCTTTTTGCATTTCAGGAAGGTTAAAGGTTATGAAGAAGGTGATAATTATTCCGAAAGAGAAAGCAAGATCGGTCTAATTGCATGATATAATTAGATATTTGGGGCTAGGAGAACACAAGAATGTAGAGAAAATCAAGAGACAGCTGTTTGGCTTGGTAGAGTAAGTGAGGTGCCTGCACAAGAAACACACAAGTACAATCAAATCATATCTTTGGTTCAATTCTATTAAATTTAAATTGTCATCATTTAAAATATTTAACATTTTAAAATATTTATTGAGAACTTATCTATGTACATTTATTGTGGAATTGTTTAATGATTATATAGTTATTAAATAATTTTTATATTTATTATCTTTATGCATAATTTTTTATCTTTATGCTAAGCATACTACTAATAGTACAGGCTCCCAGTCAAGCTCTCTGGGTTGGAATCCAAGTTCTACACCCTACTAATGCTCTCTGCTTCTGTTTCCTCCATTTAGTACCTTTCTTGGGCATTTTGGTAATTTTTAATGATTGTAGGAAATAAAAAATATACAAAAATATATGCATGGAAGCAAAAAATACTAGATAATTATTAGTCATGAGACTACCTTTTAGGAGAGATACAGGGTTTTCTGGAATTTGGAAAGTGAGCTTTTATTTCTGTGAAGATACATCAGGAAAGACTGCAGGAGGTGGCATTTGAGTTGTGCCTGGAAAATAATTAGCATTCTATCATGTACAGATAGGCCGGGGGGTGGCAAGCAAGATTCCAGAGAAGGGTGGCAAGTCAGATCACAAAGAAGAGCGGAAGACAAAGGCTTCTTTAGAACAGTCCAGTGAACTCCTTTTTCTGGAGTGATGATATCTGACTTGATGAAGTATGAGTTTTATTTATTCATTAATTAATCTATTGAACTAATTTTTTTTGCCACTTCTGTGTAAGCTAGGATGAAAGGGAAGCTAGGAAGCAAGGGAATCAGGAAAATAAATTAGGATGGATAGATGGTTTGGATACAGCATTGTGAGTTGTCTTCAGTGCCTGGGAATTTAGTGTTATTTATTCTCTAAGTGAAGGATAATTGTAACTCACATCAAGGATAAGAATATTAAACAGGAGCATAATGAGAAAGAGTTGCTTAAGAGATATTTAATTGCACAGAAGTTGCCATCCTACGAGGACGCAGCAAGAGACTATTCTAGCCAAGGAGATTCTTGTGCATTCTTATTCTCATGGTGTGTGTGTACCAGGTTAGAATGGGTACATTAAAATAAAAGATGGTTGATTAAATATTTAAGGGTATTTCATACAAAGATCACAATCAATAGCTAATATGAGTGTTTACCATATATAGCACTCGTTATCTCACAGAAATCCTTTTTGTAGAAAGGATTTCCTAAGAAGAAAATCTCATAGTGAGCTCACTACCTACAGGTGGATTTACAAAACCTTGCAGAAACATGACTCAAGGAAGACAGGTTAGCTAAATACCCATAGCCCTCCAAAGGCTCTAATTATAACATAGTACTAAGCACACTTAGAACGTCAGCAAATGCTACTCCATAGCATGATCTTTATGCAGTCATAAAGGAATTCGCCTTCTGGCAAAAGGGCTCATGTGAAATATATTTTTCACATAAACCAATACCATTCTTATCCCAGAAGAAACTGCAATTATTTTCAATTGTTCAGGGGGATGGAATTATAACTATATGCATCATAGCATAAAAAGATTTAATTTAGAATATTGTAAAAGATCAGATTAACTACAGAGATATAAAAATCTACTTTTTATATGAAATGAATAAAATGGCTGAAAAGATTCTTTTGAAACTACAAATGTTTAACCACGATTGTGTTTAAATAGTATGTTTTCTAGGGTTTTTTAAAAAGCGTCAGTTTCATGTTAAGAAACGGTTCTAAACTCTCCAATTTTTCCCCCCAAAGCTGATGTGCTAAGAGGACAACTGAGGCCAATTGAGTTCCATGGGGCTATAAAATGCACCTTTCGGAAAAAGCTGAGTATTACTACTGAAGTATAAAGGATCTGCTAAGGGGAAAGATTAGTGAGACAATAAAAAGAAGAAAAGACAAGTTATAAATACAAAATGGCAAAAGAAGAAATAAATGTCAACCTATAAAAAATACTCTCCCTCAAGCGACAATGTATTTTCAAATATATTCTACAAAACAACACATCTACTTGTTTTTCCCTTTATAAATGATGGTGAAACAGGGAGAGTGGTTTAGGAACGCACAGATTTAACAAGTACTTGGCAACCATATATAAAAATGTACTGTTTTGTTTCCAAAAAATAAAAAAGCTTGTTTTGAATTTTGATTCACAGTTTACGAGAACATGAAAGATTTTCGTCTGGTTAATATGAAAAAAGAAGACACAATCATTTGTCCTACATTCACCTCTTGCATGAAATTTAGTTCTTAGTGGAACTAAAGAAAATTACTCAGACACATATGTAAAAGCAAGAAATAAATCACCAAAACTATATTTAAGGCATTTAAAGGCAGAGGGTCTGCACTTCTTATTTACTATTGCCTGATAAAATTTGCTTTAAACTTATTTATTCAGATTGGGAGAAATTGAATAAAATACTGAGATTTATTAGAGACACAATGTTCTACAATAAGAAAAGTAGTTCTACAAAAGTACATGCAGTTTGCTAGTAAGATGCTGTACGGAGAGTCATTGGAAACAAGGACTATATAGGTTTTAATTGTCCTCCTAAGACAATTGAAGTACTAAAACAATGGTCCACAAT
>NW_003852429.1:1060255-1063812 GCF_000181295.1 Otolemur garnettii | reverse complement strand
ACTAAGTGAAACAGGCCAGGGGCAGAAATACAAATGGTATCATCTCACTTACTCCATATGTATGGGAAATATATAATAAAACAGTCAGATTCATAGGAGCAGAAAGCAGTATAGGTGAGAGAAATGGGGAGATGTAGGTCAAAGGATACGATGTTTCAGTTAGACAGAAAGAATAAATGCCAAGTATTGGAAGGGACAGGTATATTAATTAGCTTAATTTCAATCACTCCACATTGTGTATAGAGATACTATAGCATCTAGCATCACTTGTACCTTGTAAATATATGAAATTATAATTTGTTGATATTCAGTACTCTAAAATTTAAAAAAAAGATAAGAGTTTGCATATATTTCAGTGTTCAGGAAACCTCCTATCTCACAAGAAAACCTACATTTTGAGCTGAGTAATGGAGGGTTATGGTTTTGCCCTCCGTTGATGACCCAGCCTTCACGTAATCTGAATTGGTGGCTGTGGTTGTGTCTATTTGCTTCAGAAAACAGATGAGCACAAATCTTATCTGACTAGAGAGGCATTCTACTTCCCCACGGAGGACACCCTGGTGATTGTGGAGGACACCGCATAAAAACGGGTAAATTTGCCTACAATATTCAATGTTCATTTGTTCAAGTTTCTATCTTTTCTCTCAAGAAAAGTAGAGACTATTTTTGGGAATCTTGAACTGGTACATTAATGCAAGGAAGTCCTGACGCTTCGTAAAAATAATTGATGGAAAGTTTGAAAATCAAAATCTTTTAATTGTAAGTTGGGAGGCACAGCTCATACCAAAAAATCTTCATAAAGCAGAGTATATGGAACAGTTATCTGTGACTTGAAAAGGCAACAGAAATATTTTTCTAATATTCAGTGAGTTTTTAAATATTTTACTACTTAGAAAATGTTATCTGAAATATGCTGAGATGACTGAAAAAAAGAGAATTACAAAAGCCAGGATGTAACAACATAATGAATAAGGCTAAGCTGAATTTATAACATTTGAACAAATAATATATATTTCAAGCTTATGTGTTCTTTTGTTTCTAAAACCCCTTAAGTTCCTCATAGCAGAGCTATAATAAGCCATACATGATGACACCAGTTAAAAAATAAATGAACAAATAATTTAAAGAAAAAACAAAGTTCTTGAAGATAGTCATTTCCTAGATGGCCTAAAAACAGTAGTTAATACAAACAATACATTTTAATACCAAGATATATCTTTTATTAACTCATAATTATGTATAAGAAATGGCACCAAATGTTTTAAAAATATTCAGTCATTCATTCATTCACTGCAAAATGTTTTTTGAACCTTTGGTAAGTATTGGAATCAATTTCTTAGTTACTAGGAGATAAGTATTAATCTTTCAAAATCTTTCAAAATGTTTGAAAGATTGCTAAGTATTGGTAAGTATTGGAATCAATCTCCTAGTTAGTAAGAGATAAGTATTAATTTGCCAATATTTGTTATTTAAGAATGTTAGCTCAATAGCCCGGCATTGTGGCGGGTACCTGTAGTCCTAGCTACTTGGGAGGCTGAGGCAAGAGAATTGCCTAAGCCCAGGAGTTGGAGGTTTCTGTGAGCTGTGTGACACCACGGCACTCTACCCAGGGCGATAGAGTGAGACCTCTTTCTCTACCAAAAAAAGGGGAGAAGAATGTAGCTCAAAAGAAAATAAAATCAAGCTATACCAGTACTAAGTTCTCCATAACCAACTGCCTCATTGCTTGTTTCTTCCCTGTGAATTAACATTTTTTTAATTCTGAACATGTCTTTCCAGGTCTTTTCCTGTGATCTTTCCCCCCTGCGTCCTTTGAGGTTATTCATATGTATTTTTGCCTTATTTTCTACCAATATCATTATTACAGTGATTTATAAACGTTTGCCAACTTTGCCTTCCTGTATTAATGTTTTTATAATGCTGATGCAATTTGCTTTATAGTTAAAGTACATCTTGTTTAAGCAGCATGGAGATGAGTTTTGCTTCTTCTTACTGTCTGTATTAATTTCCAAGCCACGCTGCAACAAATACCAGAAACTGGGTGGTCAAAACAATAGAAATTTATTTTTTTCATAATTTTGGAGGCTGAAAGCCTAAAATCAGATGCCAGCTCCTTTAGTTCCTTCCGAGCCCTCCCTTTGGCTTGTGGACAGCTGCATTCTTCCTGTCCCTTCACAGGGCCTTTTCCCTGTGTGGGCACTTTCCTGTATTCTAATGCCTCTGCTTACAAGGACAACACTTACATTGGCTTAGGGCCCACTTTTCAAGACGTATTCTAGTTTAATTATCTCTTTTAAAACATTATCTCTAAATACAGTAACATTCTGAAGTACTGGGTGTTAGGAATTCTGTACGTGAATTTCTGGGGAGACACAATAGAGGCCAGCAATAGTCTAGTAATTTTTGCCTTTAAATAGAAATGCTTAGTTTATTTACATGTAACATAAGTTTTAATATGTTTGAATTTAGGCCTGCTCTTTCTGTCTTTGTCTTTTTTATTTGCCCCACCTGTGATTTTTTTTCCTCATTCTATTATTTATTTATTTATTTGCATGCTTTTGGTTTAATTCAATACCATACAATGCTTTACTTTGATTCCTTTATTGGCATTTACGCCCTACCTGCTCTCATTTTTCCATATGTATGGTTGCTTTAGAGATTACTGGATGCATTCTCTACTGAAGCACAGTATATTTTAGAGTTATTCTTGTGCCAATTCATCTAAAATAAAGAAATTTCCAATAGTAAGTAGCATTTCTCCTATGGTTTGTGCTATTATTTACATATCATGTATTTAATCTACATATGCTAGTCCCAAATTGTTATAACTTTTTACCTAGTCATATTTTTAGAATTTATTAAAGAAGAAAAAAATCAATATGTGTTCTGTGGTTCAGTTTCCTCTTTTTGGTGTCATTTTCCCCCATCCTGAAAATTTTTCATTAGTGTATCTTACGCTGCAGGGATTGATCCTGCTATGAGTTCACTGGGATTCTTCTGTCAATTTATGTTTTTCAGCCAGTATTTTAAAATTATGTTTTCCAATCTATCCTCACTCCTCTATGCTTTTAAGTTTCAAAACACAAATAAGATAAAATGATTGAAGTTGTCCCATACTTCATAGTTTTGTTTTCGATTTTTCTCATGTTGTATAGATTTACTAATTTATCTTGATCTATATGCTTAGCTTGATCTTCGGAGTTAGCAAAATTTTTGACCTATTTTACTGATTTTTTTTGTTCCTTTTCTATGTCCTGACATGTCCAATTCTGTTAACATCCCTTAGAATTTTTTATTTAGACATTTTATTATTAATTTCAAATACCAATGATGCACTTTGATATTTTACAGATCATTTTCATTATTACTTTATAATTTCACTAAAACATATTTCTGTTATAAATCATATGTTAGTTTTTTCACCTCGACATTTGATGTTGAACATGGCACCATTGCTTAAATATTTTTATTGATTTACTTAATGGTGATTCTGAAAAATAACAAGGTGTAGGACTGTCAGGTGGGTTCATTTTTGATGAAAGGAAGGGAAAGTTAAA
>NW_003852429.1:1059300-1060001 GCF_000181295.1 Otolemur garnettii | reverse complement strand
AGCAATAATATTAAAGTATAAAATTCAGTAAAATATATTAATACCTGTCAAATACTGATCAGCTTTCAAGGTTATGTTGGGTTCTCAAGAATAGGCAGCTGGTTTTCTGCATGGGATGTATTTCCCTTAATGAGACATGGAATGTGGGCTCATGTTTAATATTTTCCTAACCAAGTAACTAAATTGCTGAATGTAAGCAATTTCATTGTTATCACAGGCCAACAGTTTGTTAGGTCATTGTCCCATGATTTTTTTTTTACTAGCTAAGTAATTATAACAGTGGTAAACATGACATACACATTTTAAAACTAGAGCATGAAGTATGGCTTCTATATGAATATAGAAAATGTTATGAATTTGAAAATCAGATGAAATATACGACATACATTTAATAAAGGTGTGATTTTTAATAGTTCGACAACTATTAGAACAATACATATTATTTTTTTAAAATAAAAAGATGAATGAGGAAATTTAATAATAAAATGAATACTATACATCTAAGTGTATGGAGAATTGTTTTTAAATATGTTATACTTTTAATAAACTGAAAGGCAGTAAGTGTGATTTCACTTAAGCTAGTGGCACACATTGCAAATACGTTAATCAAACTAGTCGCTATAGTACTAAGATTATTAAGGTTTAAAATTTAAAACTCTGAAAATTCTTACATATGAAAGAATACTGTCTTCTTTACCTTC
>NW_003852429.1:1047325-1058887 GCF_000181295.1 Otolemur garnettii | reverse complement strand
TATTATTTGTATCTACAAAGGAGAAATGAAACTTGGATTATTTTCCATACTGGGTTAAAATGATAGATCTTAAATATTGCTTTTACATTTTATACCATTTGCTCTTAAATACGAGAATCTTATATTCATCATGAGCTAATTTTAGAAAGAAAATATGGTTTTTATGCCTGCCATTTGATGGAATGAGGATTTGCATCTCTCTAAAAGTAGCGAATGTGAAGAGAAAACAATAAATGCAGCTGCCGTCTGAAGATTCTAAGATGGCCCCAGTGATCTCGGCTGCCACCTATTCTTTTCCTTTGTGCACCTGCCTCTATGGAATGTGCAATGAATTTACTAATTTCTGAAAAGGGAATACAGCAAGAGTGATGGAACAGCACTTCCAAGAACAGGCCAGAAAGACTGTAAGACTTTGGCCTCTACTGCAGTGGGTAAGCTAGCTCTCTCTCTCTCGCTAACATCCCCAGCTGCTATGTATTGAGGTCAATCAAGCAGCTTATGGAGGGGCCTATGTGGTGAGGAACCGAGTCCTACCATGTCAGGGCTAGTCTGCAGGTGGATAATATTCTTGTTTCAAGCTCATCCATGTGCCTGAGCTTGGAAGAAGAGGATTATCCCCCTGCAGACTAACCCTGACATGCCTGCAGTCTGCCTCATAGCTTAACCAAAACTCAGAAGGAATTCTGAGCCAGTTGAGCAGTGCCCAGATAGCTAACACATAGAAATCATGAAAGAATAAAAGTTTGCTGCTTAAAACTCTAAATTTGGGGGTAATTTGTTACATAGCGATGGATAACTATTAAGTGAAAAGTAAAATTTAAGAGTATCATCATTATTTTCTTTTTCCATTCCAAAAGTATTGCTTTTGGGAAGTAGCTTTCAGCTAAAGGTCAAAATAAATCTCGGTATTCTTTTTAAAGACTTTCTTGTATTTTCTTCCCAGAGGATCATTTAAATATTTCCGTAAACTTTAAGTCTACACTAAGTTTCATGTATGTTTTAAATAATGAAATCACTCAACAAATTACAGTGCTTTTTACTTCTTCTAATCTACTGGGAGAACCGAAGAGAAATTATTTTTCAGTTAAGTTCTCTCGTGGTAACACTCCGCAGCTAATCAGTGCTCTCACGTTGTAGTTACAGAGAGACGGTAGCAAGGGGTCCTGCTTTATGATGCTGCAGGGCAGCCATTATTCACCCCTGGTTTAACGCCACGTAGAGCTGGCAATAAGAAATCTAATGAAGAAAACATCACGCCTGGAGTAGTAATTTCTGGAGAAATCATGCATGGTTGTTTGAATAGGGTTGAGTAAGAACTGACATTTTATGTTATTGACTGTTCTATAGATGCTTCACCCGCTCATCTTTTGTGCATTTATGCCACTGTGATGCCTTCTGTTTTAGAAAGTAATAGAGCGTATCATAACCAGAGTCTTATCTTTGTGCCAGACTTTGCTGCAGCTGTTCTAGCAATAATTTTTTACTAAACAATCTTTAAAAAGAGGCTCTGAGAAGCTTTGCTATCTGTAAGGTGTTTATGATTATCGTTGTTTTCCCATAATATCAGATAACATCTCACTTAAAATTCACAGAGATACTGAGGGCTTTCTTCCCCTAAACTCGTATGTTCTTCCCACTCTCCCCTTTAACTGAAACAAAGTCAAAAACTTTCTTATTTTATTGAGTGTGATTTATGCATAGAGCCAAATTCTCCTCTATTATGAAAGGGGAGCACAGATTTGTTGACAGATTGAAATAATGCTATTGTTAAGTACATAAAGTCTTCTTGGGGTTAGTGATGGCATATTTTCCTTTTAAAAATGTTAAATATCTGAACTTCATGGTAATGGAAGTGCAAAGTTTTTGGAACTCTAAATATAAAGTTTTGAATATTTTGACCTGGTTTGTTCCATGCTTTTTATGTTCACTGGAAGAAAAATTATTATGTGTTTATCATGCAATATAATTTGTCAAACCTTTGCCAAGCTAATACAAATGGTAACCTTCTTATTACTTTCATTTATCCTTTATTAAAATACGTATTTTTAGAGAATACAAATGTATCATATTTTATCAAACTAAAAAGATATTTTTCCATTTCTGAGATTTAAAAAAATGAGTCACGGGCATAATTATCATGAGAAATACTTAATCATCAACTGAAGTTTAACTTTACTGATCTCCAAGACTGTGTGATTCATCACCCTTGGTTGAAAATCTATAGCTGAGGTAACTATTGTTTATTATTTTTCTTTATAATTGAGCACTCCTGTTGAATGCTAAAATAGTTTTTTAGAAAATGAGCAATAATTTTCTAAAGAGAATTTAATCACAAGTCATATATCAAATTAAGACCATCAAATTAAATTTTTCAAATATCTGAAAGCAAAATTATTCTAATTCATTAGGATTTTGTATATATCTGAAACCTAACTTCTATAATTATGTTTAAACCTTAGGTTCTGTTGCCCCATGGCAAAGACCATAAGATGCTTGAGTTTGCTGATAGGTCTCTAAGAGACCAATTGTGTCTGTTCCTCTAAAAGAATTCGATTCATGTGCTTTCCTGAGTTATATGTTAGTGTAATCACAAACGCTGCTAAATGAGCCTGGTGACATTTCATCTGGAATATAATTGTTGAAGAAAGAGACTCATGGGTGAAGATTAAAGAGGCACTGATAGAATATTCTTCTTTCTTTTGTCTGCCATTTAAATAAATATTTCCCATTGTGACCTATTTCTATCAATAGCTGCAAACTCGCAAATATTCCCATACTGCTCTTAACAGTTAACACTCAATTCAGAATATTATGCAATAAATCTGTCCCCAAACTTCATTAGCCTTTCGACTATAGAAATAAACAGTCTAACTTCCAAACATTTGCAGTTTCCACTTCTCAAACCATGTGAAATCTAAAGTCAGTTTTTCTTATAGGTTTCCCCCCTAAACCTTGTCAACCTGTTATTAACCAGTGTTTCTGTGCTCCACTGCCTGAGCGATCACTCTCTCTCACCACTTTCAGAACTGCTCCTGCCTTTGAAACGGACTGTGCCTTCTCCCTGTGACTTGTTTTCCTCCAAGCCACAGGCAGGTTCTTCACCTTGGTTCAGCCCGGGTTACATCTGTGACCACAGCAGACACGAAACACATGGGAATGAGGCAGAAACAACGGGAGCATGCAGCACTCTGGGCTTACAAGCAATTGCTTCTTCCTGGCTGCTCCCGGCTTTTTACCCTCAGCTTCTGCTCCAAGTCACAGTAGTTTGCACAGTAGGGCAAACAAGCGTCTCTCACACATTATAATTTAGTCCTCCCGGAGAGAGATGACGGTGGCTGAAATCCAGGTGGTTTGTGAAAGGGATAAGTGGAATGATCTGGAATGTGTTTAGGAGTAAGATGACTGGAGTTTTGGGTGGTTCGGATGTGGCAGTGATAATAAAGTTAGAATAGACTTCTGCAAAGGGATAGATGTGGGAGATAAAGAAGGAAGAAAGGCGTTTCTCATGGTTTTGACACTCTGGCAGCCCTCCTTTACTCCATGTTAGTAAAATGCATTGCTATTCCTGTTTTTACCTAACTCTGCACAGGCTCATTAAGGGCTGAAAGGAAATGTAGCATTCATTACCCACCACTTCCTAGTAATTCCCGGTTCCCTTAAAAGCGCAAATGGTTATATCATAATAATTCTTGCTTAAATGGACAGGCTATAATTTGTTTCCTTTGATTAATAAAGTTGCTAAGTAAAGAGATTCTAACATATAAAAAGTCAATAGCAGGCTGCTTGTTTAAATGGATTATACAAAGTATAGCACAGAAAATAGTGAATCAGCCATGAACATCCTCCACCATCATCTGTCAGAACATTTTGTGGAAGAGCTAGACTGGTTTTCATTGCATTTAGAGGGTGGATATACAAAAAATCTCTTTGGGAGCCCTCAGGATTTCCTCAAAAATATAGGCAGACATCCTTTAGCAAAGCTACAACTGAGTTCTGGAGAGAACAGTGTGGTGGACTCCTGCCTAAGGAGGAACCGTCTTCTCCACGACCATCTCCTCAATCTTTCCTGCCCACCATCTCTAGATTAGCACTCCTCACGCTAGCCTCCCAGTTCACTGAATTTTTCTTCACAGTCTTGCCTGACCCAGGTAGGCATTTCATTGTTTACCTTTTCTGTCTGTCTCTTCTTCCCCGGGCCCAGAAGGAAGGACTCATTGTGCCCGTGTTTAGATTTTCCGCGGCCTCCCAGCAGTCAACCAAGACGTTACTGCGCCCAGGAAGGAGGCGCTTGGCTCACCTGTGCAGCGTGTCCAGGAGGGGTGAGAGCTCCGTGTTTGTCTCTGGCTGTGGTAACCACCTGACCTCTGCCATTTAGCTTCTACTACAGCCCTAGCCTTTTAAAGACAAAATAGGGAACTATCAAGTTCATTGTTATTTCTGACATTCCTAAGCGGGTATGTGATCAATGACTGTTTTATCACAGAGGCTACCATGGTATCTCATCAGTAAAACAACACCAGTAACCAGAACATGGCCTGAATAACAAGGTATTCACTTGAAGAAAAAGCAAGAATTATAGATGTAACTAACAGTGAAGAATCACCTTATTTGTGCTTTGTGTCTTGAAATTCTATTATTCTGTTAAAATAAAAAGGCATATTCTGGGTAAAATGATGCAGCATTCAATGATCATTGTGGTAGCTGTTACCTGTAATAATGAAACAATTATTAAGAACTTTCAAACAGTTTAATAATTAGCAAACAGAATGGCAATTAATATAAAGAGTAAAAAGAACATATTTTTGCTAATTTATTATAAACATTATTTTATATGAAACTATTACTTAATAGGCAAAATTATGTTCTTAAAAACTTAAAACATTAAAGACTCTATAGAAATAATTATCTATGATAGTCTATAAATTAAGAAAAAAGTTTTAAATCCAACTTTTCTAATAGTTACTTATTTCCACTTAGAGTGTTTTAAGAAAAGTCATACTAAAAATTTGAAGATGAAATTAAGTTAAAGCAATAAGTCTTCCACTGAAGGAGAAAGACTTCCCAAGTCATCTAGAAGCTACCGGTATGGTAAGTCACCTTCCATCCAAGTCTAAAGAAGAACATGAAGACCATGAAAGAAAAGAAGCGTGAAAGGAAACAGACTTCCAACAACATATTTTGTTTTTACAAATCAAACTTCATAACAACAGATTTCTCAAAAGACATGAAGTATAAAACATGCTTTAAAAAAAAAAGAGTAAATGCATTCTGAAATCAGAAAATTCCTTCGAGTTTGTTTAAGTATGGGAAAGTCAAAGATTTAATCAAATGTGTTGAAATATTCATGCTAGAAATGCAAATATTTTTGTATTTGAAGAAAAAGATGCTTTTGAGATCCTTTGGTTGAAGACAAAGTGGCCTGGAGAGCTAACAAAGATATAAGTGAGAGAAACAGCAGGCCTTCTAAAAGTCAGTGCTACTGAACCTCCTTTTCAAAAAGATATTTTTTTATAAGAATTATGAGCGATATTTAGTGACCTAGTAAGCATGTATTTGGATGTCAAGCATAAAGGCATAGTAGATAGCAGGAGTTAGCTAGGAGCTAGCAGTATTAAGAACTTAACTTCTGCTAGTTTGGGGTTTGGTTTGTTGTTTTTGTAATTCCTTGAGGTGTGATGTTGCGTTGTTAATTTGTGAGCTTTCTTTCTTTTTTCATGTAGGAGTTTAGTGTATGAACTTCCTTCTCAGAATTGATTTCCTGTATCCCAGAGATTTGGGAAACCTGTGTTACTATTATAACTCTTTTTTTTTTTTTTTTTTTTTTTTGCAGTTTTTGGCCAGGACTGGGTTTGAACCCTCCACCTCCAGCATATGGGGCTGGTGCCCTACTCCTTTGAGCCATATGTGCCGCCTATCACTCATTTTGAAATTTTTTAAATTTCTGTTTTGATTTCATCTTTGACCCACGATTATTTAGGAGTAATTTGTTTAATTCCCAGTATTTGTATAGTTTTAAGAGTTATTCTTGGAACTGATTTCTAGTATTATTCCACTGTGGCTGAACAAAACAATTGATGTGATTTTGATTTTTAAAATTTCATTGGTATTTGTTCTGTGGCTTAGTATATGGTTTATCTTGGAAACCAAAGCAAAGGCTAGCAGAAAAGAAGAGATAATGAAGATCAGAGAAGAAATAAATGAAATTGCAACCAAAAAAAAATACAAAAGATAAATTAAAAAAATTGGAACTTTGAAAAGATAAATTAAATTGACAGACTACTAGCTAGATTAAACAAGAAAAGAGGAGAAGGAATTCAATAAGCCCAATCAGAAATGAAAAAGGAGATGTCATAACTGATAGGACAGAAATATAAAATACCATCTGAGATGACCATGAGCCCATGAGCGCCTCTATGCAGAGAAACTAGAAAACCTGGTGAAATAAATAAATTCCTAGAAAAATACAACCTTCCAAGCTGTGAGGACTGACATTAAATTAGTAATAAAAAATCCTCCAATAAAAGAAAGCCAAGGACTGCACAGATTTATAGCCAAAGTCTGCTGGACCTACAAAGAAAAACTAATGCCAGTCCTACTGAAACTGTTCCCAAAGATCAAAAAGGAATCTACCCTAACTCATTCTCCAAAGACAGTATCACCATGAGACCAAAAACATGACAAAAAGAAAACTATGGACTGATACCTTAGATGAAGATGGATACAAAAATCTTGAAGAAAATACTAGCAAACCAAATCCAATAGCTAACTAATCCAAAAGATAACTCACCATAATCAAGTGGGTTTCGTCCAGGGTTGCAAAGACGGTTCAATATAATGCAAATCAATAAATGTGGTTCACTACCTAAATAATTACAAACAAAAACTCTACATCATTTCAATAGATGTAGAACAAACATTAGAGGAAATCCAACATTCTATTATGGTAAATAAACCTTGACTAGGCATAGAATTAATATCACACAAAATATTGAAAGCTGCCTATGATAAACACACAGCCAGCATCAAAGTAAATGGGGAAAGTTGAATGCATTCTCCCTAAGCACTGGGACAAGGTAGGGACATTCACTGTGATCACTTCTATTCAGCGTAGTACTGGTACTGGGAGTCACAGAAAGAACAATCAGGCAAGAGAAAGAAACAAAAGGGGTGCAAACTGAAGACGAGGAATTAACACCATCCCTGTTTTCTGGTGATGTAATTTTTTTTCTTTCTAATTAATATGAGGAAGAAAAAATTTAGGTTACATTGTTCTCACTTCCAAGGTAAAGTGCAAGTTGTAGGCAAGCCCCTAACCGGAGGAAGGGCTGAATTAGATACATTGGGTGCATTAGATGAGATCCCACCAAATGCCCTCCCCCTCCCACCAATGGGTCCCTTTCCCTCCTCACGCCTCCCTTTTGCTAGATTATATTTGTGTTTTATCATTTGTATGAATATTTTTTAAAAGAGACTCAGATTCTTTATTAAATCAGCAAACTCATATTCCTCAAGCCCCAGACCATAGTGGGTGGCTCTTCTTTTTCTGTCCCCACCTCCCCCACACCTGGCCCACAGCGAGGGGAAGGGAAAATGAGAAGCCACAAGGGCCTGCCTGGGAAGGCTACCCCAGATGTGTGGTGAGCGTCGTACAGCTGTGGCGGGGGGAGCAGCTGCTACAGGCCTCTCCCTGTCAACTAAGTCCCTGCAGCCACCGTGGAGGGAGAGGCGCACTCACAGAAGGCAGGAGGCCGGCCAGTCAGAGGGAGCATGGCTGACCCCAGCCAAGCAATGCCTGAGGGCGCAGAGCTCAGACGCAGGAGAGGCCAGTGGGAAAGAGGAGAGAGGGTAGAGGGCAGGACTGAGGTCGCCAAATTTTGGTCCCAAGGGCTAAAAGCTGAGGCCAGCTGGTCCAGTTTTGATGGGTGTGGAGAAGGGAATGTCTTAGCAAGCACAGGGGAGAGGCCGCCATCAAGCCCCCTAGAGGTGACAGGACAAGCTGGATCTTTCACCCTGGCAGAGAGGGAGCTGGAGAGCCCAGGGGCTCTCAGCGAATGGCACTGCTAAATATATACACACATATGTATTAACTATTCCTAGCCAGGCAGGGGCAGGAGTGGGACCAGAGGATCAGGTGTGGCATCCTGTAGAAGGATTTCTGTTTCCTAGAAGTTTACTAATTTACATTCTTGTCAACAGTGTCCAGACACTTGCTTTTCACTCCTTCTGCACTGACATCTGTTTTTGAATTTTTAATAATGGCTAACCTGACAGGAGTGAGGTGATACCTTATCATGCTTTGAATTTACATTTCCCTAATGGTTAGTGGTGTTGAACACTTTTTCCATATGATTTTTGGCCATTGATATATTTTTTTGAAAAATGTCTGTTCACGTCTTTTGCCCACTTTTTAATGGAGTTGTTCTTTTTGCTGATTTGTTTGAGTTCCTTGTAGATTCTAGACATTAGTTCTTTGCCAGATATATGGCGTGTGAGTATTTTTTTCTACGTGTATTCAGTAGGTTGTCTATTGACTCTGGAGAGTCCTCAAAGAACTAAATGTTGCTCTAACATTCTATTCAGCAATCCCATTACTTGGTATCTATGCAAAAGTAAAGAAGTCATTATGTCAAAAAGAACACCTGCTCTCGTATGTTTGCAGCACAATTCCCAATTCCAAAGATATGCAATGAACTTAAGTTCCTATCAACTGAAGAAAGTGTGGGTGCACACACACACGAACATACACACACCATGGAATACTACTCAGCCATAAAAAGAATAAAATACTATCTTTTGCAGTAACTTGGATAGATCTGGTGGTCATTATCCTAAAGGATATAGCTTGGAAATGAGAAAACAGAAACCACAAGTTCTCATTTGGGAAAATTCTCAAGTGGGAGCTAAGATATAAGTATGCACGGTCATCCAGAGTATCCATAATGGACATTGGGAATTTAGGGGGTAGGAAAAGCCCAGATTTCACCACTACACAGTCATCCATGCAACGAAATCCATATGTAACCCCTTTATCTATTGAAATAAAAAAAAATAAAACCTATATATGGTTGCACTTTTAAAATTGGACTACTAACATTTTAAATAGTAAAATTGAACTAAAACTTTTTGGTAACATCTTCAGTTTATTCTTTATCCCAGTACTTTTTTAGGAAACATATACGTTAAGGAATATATTGATCGATCTGACAAACATTCACCTTTCAGCAAAACATCCATTGGGTAAAACACTGCAGTGTAGAGATGCCTTAGATATTGAACACAAAGTGGTTTTGTGTTTCAACCTTCACTTCCTCAGCGCAAGGCAGATTCTCTGAGCTCATGTTCTGGGCCTTGGCAGTGAGGCCTCCCAGCAGGAGCCCTCTGTTTAGTGTGATTCATGGTAAATAGGAGCACATGGGATTTAGATTTATTTATTTATCAATGCTTCGTGATTTTTATTGTAACAAAAGGCAGGTCAGGTTGAATACTACATTGACTGCCGGTTTTGAAGCATTAGCTTGACCCCCGTTGTTGCCACAGTAAGAAAATCCTTGATACTCAGGTTGTTTCCTATAAATGTGTTATGAAATGGTTTTTGAAAATGACAATTTCTTTGGAAAGAGCATGGGTTTTCAAAAATGCACTTCTTAATTTGTTTTATCATATATATCTTGATATGAGATAAAAGGTGGTCAGCACAAAATATTTAAGAGAATGTCTGGGGTAAAACTTTGAAATTGTTTTATCAAACAAAGAAAATGAGCTGTGCTTTTTCTCCTTTACACTTCTCTGCAGCTTGACTGAGGATGACAATATTAGTTATCCATTTAACAATCTCTTCATCTACCATTCCTTTCCAGCAAAATAAAAAGAGGAGATATTGTCTAAAATTAGAATCCTTGCTTGAAAGCATTTAATGAGGTGATAATGTTTTCTTAGACTTTGGCTTAATAAGAAATGGAAGACATTGATATATCCATTGTCATTTATACATATATATAAATAAATATAGAGAATACGTAGAAATATATTAGAAAATATGTAAAAGATATTTAAGTATATATATGTGAATATCTTAAATTACTGTATGTTCTAAGTTATATTAGAAAAATCTAGAAATTATGTAAGTAAATACAAATATTACATGTGTTTTTATAGAACTAGTAGAATATTATGTATTGAAATCTAAAAATACCTCTATACTTTTTGTAAAATAGAAAACTTACAGTATTTTCTATGCCTTTTGACATCTTTATGCTTCCTCATTTTTATGTTTAGAGGAAAAGGAAATTAAATATCTAAATAAAAGAGTTTTAATTTTGCCCATTGTTACAAATCAAAACCATGTGGAAAGCTAAATATACATTTGAAAATTATTTATTTTCTGCAGAATGTGCCTTAGCAATTATTATCGCCTGGAAATATGAAAGCAGTTTTCTCTAATACAAAAAAAGGTTACAATTGTTCCGTGAAGGCTACGTCAGTCTGGATAATAAGGAGTTTCATATATTATAAGAATTAGGGTTTCTACCAGAGTGGAAGGAGCTGAAATTTTGAAGATTAGGAAAACTGCAGCCAGAGATTAGTTACCATAACAGCTTACTTACAGCAATGACATGAAGTCACGCAGTAGAGGCCAGAAGCTGTATGGCTTGGGGTAGGGCACAAATGGCAGAGCCAGAAGTGCTCTGGCAGCATGCCATATCTGTCTGGATGACATGTTGAAAATCTGTTTCATTTCCATCTTGCAAATTTCTCCTTTCATTGGGAAAATAACAATTAGCAAATACAGGGCAGGGAGTCTGAGAAATGTATTTGACGGTTTTGTAAAGACTATTGATGGTGCCAAGTTGACAACAACCAACTGAAGTCATCTGACACTGTATAAAATTCGCAATGGAAACTTGAATTTCCAACATTATCTAGTCTTTTTGCAGAACTGGGGGCTTGGAAAGGAAAGAGCAATAGCACAGAGTCTTATGGGTGGAGAATACTGGACCAATGTGTTTGTAGATAAAAGCTTCAACTTAATATGGAAGCACAGAGATGCCCAGGAAATATGTCCCAAGTTCCTCCAAACCCTGCCTGCTGGACAGCCAAGTGTTAGACCTTAATCCTTTCAATTTAAAGCTTTTTATTGCACCTTTAAAACGAAAATTCCCTACAATGGCTATTCTTGAAATGCAAGTTGGCTATAACATTGTAATCAATTAAGGATCTCAGAGGAGATTTCAATTTAGGAAATGAGGGATGTAAACGGAAAAATGGTGATCCTTGAATATGTATTTCCTCTACTTTACAAGAATGTTTAAAACCAGGGCCAGAGGTTTGTTTAAATATTCTGACTTTCAGAAACACTTCTCTATTCTTTAATTTGGGGTATAAAGTTTGTATTTTAAAGGTAGCTGTAGAGTAGCATTCCTGTTCTACCTTATCACATACATATTTATGCATACAAAAGAGTATCTTGATTAGAAAATGATAGCTCAGGCAGCATTATTTACCAACAGTGTAGCACATTTGATTTTAAAGAACAGTAGAACCTGCAGAGGGGGGGATATTAGC
>NW_003852429.1:1046491-1047132 GCF_000181295.1 Otolemur garnettii | reverse complement strand
GTAACCGGACCTGGAGGAGCTGCAGAGACCGCAGTTAATTGAACTGTATTTCTAAATGTTGCACATTTATAGAACCCTCCCCTTCTCGGAACTCTGGACAACCCACATACCTAAAAACCGATTCTTTTAGTCTGAAGAGATAGGAGAAGGAAAAGAAAATGTCTGAAGTAAGATCTATTCTATATATAATGAGTGCATTTACATAATTGAGTCATCTCATCCCAAAATTTCATTTGTCCCTAAGACTCATTTTAGGAAAAAAAAAAAAATAGCCTCTGGGGAAATAAATATAAATAGGACTTCTGCACTGTTTTTTTATTTTTATTTTTTTTTAATTATACTGAAGAGAAACTATTTATTTCTGTAATTGCTTTACTGGACTCCCAAAACGTTCTTTGCTTTGATGAGTAATTTGTGTATAATTAAAAGTTCGGGATTTAAAATAAAAACCCATCAATTACACCTGGGTTTTTATTGTCCTTAGAGTTAAAAAAAAAACAAAAAACCAAGTGCCCACTTCTCAAGTGCCCACTTTTCCTCTTTGCTATCCATACTATGTGGGAAGACTTGTGATGTGATACTTTGCTAAGAAGAACATTTTCCAGTTCCATCCATGTAAACATGAAGGAGGTGAAGTCTCC
>NW_003852429.1:1040780-1046193 GCF_000181295.1 Otolemur garnettii | reverse complement strand
AAAAAAAAAGACTTGTGATGTGGTCTCTTCCAACAACCCAGGGAAAGGGAAATCTCACTTTATTTACATGGCCTGATGGAAAGCACACAGAATTCAAAGTTAAAAAGCAGAAGTTCTCTTATCTGGGTTTGTTACTCACTAACTGGGTGACCGTGAACCTTTCATTGAACCACCTCGGGCCTTATGCTCCTTTTTTGTTAATTCCTAAGAATAGCCCAGAGATTCTTTCAGTTCAACACTTTGTGATCTTGTAGCATTATGTCATTTGCAGAATTATCACTATGTGGGTGAAAAATCCTTATACAAACAGTACTCTAGAGAGAAGAAGGTAAGTGTGATGCTGCCATGTCCCAAGGGGCTTTGAGGAATGAAGAGAAAGTTTCCCCGAGGTATTTAGTGGAGAGATCTCACAGGCTTGACAAGGGGGAATTAGGAAATTTCCCCTGGGAACTCTTTTATCTCTTCTCACCTCAGTAAAAGCCCCTTAGTGCCTGATACCTAACAAAAAGACTAAAGTGTACTGATCAGTTCAGCTTTGAGTGCTGCTTTTCTCCACACGTGGAGAAGTGAAACTAGGAAGGGACTTGGAGTAGTGGGAAAAGCCTGAGCTCTGGGGCCCGGCTTTCCAGGTCTGTAACCCCAGTTCTGCCACTTTCTAATGGTGCCATCAGGGACAAAAAGTGCTTCAGTTCTGTTTCTTCATCTGCACATTAAATTGGCCAGATTGACTGGGTCCCCTTTGTAAGACTGACGTTTTACTGTGCTGGGGTGGTTTGTGGTTGGCGCAGACCCACTGTGGGCACAGCATCCACCTGACCCTGCTGGCGCATCTGCCCCTGGAGGCCTGGTGGGGGCAGAGCAAGCAGAACTGAGGTGAATGTGAAGTTCACGCGGTTGTTGTGCCCTTAGGAGTGAAGTGCTTTGTCTCGAACTCAGGTTTGTGTTTTCTGTCAGCAGTGTTGAAACTGGCAGGTTATCTAATGACTAGAAAGCCACGTAAATAAATATTTTACAGTCCTTTATAGTTCCTGCCACTCTAAAGGGGGATGAAAATCACATCAGATTGTTATGAAGACTATGTCACTGTCATTTGTAAAAACTTGAGAAAAGGATGTTTGCTATAGAAAACAAAAACGAAATTGATCAAATAAAGGTAAAGACTTAGAAGGCCACGTGTAGCGTTAAGGCCGCAGGTTCCCCACTTCTGCGAGGCTTCTTCTAAACGGCATTATGGTTTCTAGATAAATTATTAAAAATAAATACTAAATGTTTGAAGACTCTAGAGAATGACCAAAACTAGGCAGAAACCAAAGGGTGTATGATGCTTGAAAGAAGAGGGGGATTACGGAAATTGAGATCTATACAGTTTTTTTTTTTTCCCTCTGAACAGCAAGCTGTAAACTAGAGCTCAAACCAATAGTGAAGTCATAATGGATTGAGAAGCTGAGCATCAGAGTTCAAGTTGAAAGCAGCTGGAAATTGAAGGAGAAAATACTGGAAAAAAAGGGAGTCACAAATGGGGGAACAAAAACCTTCCTGCAAACTTCCCTTGGGCCCTCGGCTGTTTCTTGGAGGGGAAGCATGCACTGAGCCTTCCACGTTGCTCAGGAAAAACAGGAGCTTGCAGGATGACAGAGCTGGGCAGAAACATCAGTGGGGGCTGAGTAACGTGGAGAAGAAACCCAGAGTTTAATTCCAACCATGTAAAGGTCTTTCTCAAAAATTAACAAGGTGGTGTAGAATGTATATGAAATGCATATGTTTTACGTAACCAAAACAAATCTACCAAAAACCAAGAAGGAACTTGGTTCCTTCCGGCCTGTGTAATGTTTTTTAAAATGTCACAGGTAAGGCATTATAAAATATGTATAAAAACAGCATATGTTACTTGGTATTTTTCAGAGGATTAAATGAAATAATGTAAGATATTTATAAAACTTTCTTTTATGTTGTAGATCAAAATAATTAGAGTTAATAACTATAATGTAGAAAGAAAGGGAACTTTTTTTTTAATCAGAAATTAAAAGGCTGGGCATGGTGGCTCACTCTTGTAATCCTAGCACTCTGGGAAGCTGAGGCAGGTGGATTGTCTGAGCTCAGGAGTTCGAGACCAACCTGAGCAACATTGAGACCTTGTCTCTAGAAACGGCTGGGAGTTGTGGCAGGTGCCTGTAGTCCTAGCTACTTGGGAGACGGAGGCAAGAGGACCATTTAAGCCCAAGAGTTTGAAGTTTCTATGAGCTATGTCACCATGGCACTCCATGGAGGGCAACAAGGTGAGACTCTGTCTCAAAAAAAAAAAAAGAGAAAGAAATTTAAAAATTCTGTGATATTTTATTGTTCTTGAGACATTGGGCATAAAATAGCCCAGTTATAGATTAAAGAAGGAGAAAGTTACCAGGTAACAGGAAATAAATGGAGGAAAAACACACCAGTTTAATATATAAAAATATTGCCCTGAGTCACTGCTACAGTTTCTCATGTATAAAACAGAGAAAATAACATTCTTACAGTAATTATAAATATTACATAGGAAAATTATGCATTCAAATTTCTTAGCAAAATTCCTGACATATTTAAATACTCAGTAATATTAAGTGGACGGATCATTCCTCATGAACTCAGAGATAACCATAGCCAATTGCAAGTTATCTCCAAAATACTGACTTGAGTAAATAAGTCCTCAATAAAATATTGAGCCATGACATTTCTACCTTAATGCCCATTTACACTAACCCGCTATCTCCTCCTTCATAATATCCTATTATGCTGATTATCTGAGGGAATCCTGAAAACTTGTCAGCTAGAGATGTCTATTAAATGAGGATACAAACCCTGCTGGAGGGGGGGCACAGCCCACCCCAGGTCAGCGCCAGAAGGATAACCCAAGTATTTTGATTCAAAATCTCTTGGTTTTTCCTCTAATCTAGAACTTTTTTCATCATCTAGAACTTGATCAACACTAGAGCACGTTATTTTGGACTCACCTCAACTTTTCTAATTCGGACTCCCCAGAGACTCTTGTCTTATCCAGATTCTTTCTGCCTTATTCTTCCATGAAAGGTTTGATTTTTCATCTTTTCTAATTAGTTTTGAAAAAGAATGATCTTCTGCCTTCTTGTCACTGGATCTGAGCCACTACAGAGATTGAAAGGTATGTCTTCACAGTATGTTTTGGGGATGGAAGGTATGAGCCTTACAGAAGAGAAGGGAGTGAAATTTAAATGCGAGTGTTCAGAAGAAAATGGTTTTCATTTATCTTCCTTTTAATCAAAGCTTGCATTTGAGGAGAGGAGGTCCATCCCTCAAGGCTGAAAACAAAGGGCTCTGTAATCATCAGATATTAATCTATGGGAGAACAGACTCTACTATCTACTTCTTTCTTAAAATGGGGAAAATTCATCATTTAAAGACACATCTTCAATTTACCTTCTGGATAGGTGAAAATTTATATCTAGTAACCTTGATATGTTATCAAATCTCATATTTTGCCAGTATTCGTTTTTTTGTACACAAATATTGTAGAAGAAGAAAGACGTTGACAGATAATAAAGATTTGCATAAAAATGGCCTGTTTACCAGGCGGATAAGTATAGTACTTGGAAGCCTAAGAAATATTTTCTGTGTTAGTGCTGCTATATCAGTAGTTAAAATTGGTTTTTCTGTCACTATTCTTTCATTGAATTGTAACGGTTTGGTCTATTTTATTCTGGGTGAACTTTAATAAGGTCAAGTGTTCATTAGGATATATTGTAATTATTCACATAGAAGCATGTGTTTTGGTTCCATAATATTTTATTAGGAATCACATAATTGTGAAATCAAATGCAGACATGATTATTGTTCCTTAATAGTATCATAAACATTTATGACGGAAGAGTCACCAACATCATGCACTGAAATCGTAGCACTTAAATTCAAAATCAAGTATGAGTAACACTTTTGCTGGAGAGGACCATGGAAAGTATCTGAATCATATCTTACTGTCATGGGGGAAAATATTTAATAATTCATACTTCAAAATTAGCAATGACATAAAATGAAGAACATGGTGAAGATGCCTACGTTTCATTGTTAGTCAAAATTAGTTTATTATAGTTTAGTTTTTATAGTTTACAAAAAAAGAAAAAAGGAATCTGCACACAATTGCCTGCTATAAAAATATAACTCTCTAGATAAAGATGTAATCCCTAAAAGGTCTAAGTACAATCAAGAATAAGATGACAACCAAGGATAGCAGTGGCCTGAAATAGTAGTAAAAAATATTGTTATAGCATGGTACTGCTCTCTGAAGAAAATTTAAATCTATTAAGTGCCAATTTCAAGGGCATTTCAATGGTCTTGGAGTTTTTAATCAGGGCTTTCTGTTTCTCTAATGAAATTTGGAAAAGAAACATTATACAAATACACATGGTATCCTTTAAGTTCTCCCTGATTTATGTAACAGAATGACTGGATTGGTCTGGGCTCTGGTTCCAGTTGTTGGAAACTATATCCCAGCTATTTAGATCTTTGTCCTGCTTCTAGATTTTTGTTTCTGGCAACTTTGCAGGACTTCACAGGGCAGGGAGAAGAATTCCTGTCTCTGGTGAGGCTGTGGATGTGACCAGCATCACTCTAGGACCTTATCATACAGATTTCCTGGTACCTCATGGCCTGAGTCAGGGGCAGAAGAGAGATTTTCTTTGGTTTGTGAGAACATCTTCATAGTTCATTCCCTGAGACCTTCCTTTTGATACCTCCTAAGAAATTCAGACAAATATATTTTTCTTCACAAAGCCTGGCACTCAAAGACTTTTCTGCCACACATTCAAAAATCCCATTTGGGGTAAGTTAAATAATAAATTCTGCTCTATCAATTCTTATGCCTTGTGCTTCAAGCCTTCTCCTCGCTTCTTCCCTACTCCCCACAGATGATCCCTCAGATGAGAACTCTGAGATCAGGATATGAAACCACACAGGGAAAGAGCCTACCACTATTTTTATGCTATTGTCTTTGCTATACATTTGTAAGTCACTCTTTATTAAATGTTTTTGTACATATACTAGTTTGAATTTCTGACCACTTTGTACTTGTACTTAGTCTTGGTCATTTAGAATAAAAATTGTTTACTCATATTGTAGTGAACTTTTTAACAGTAAAAACAAAAAAAAAGTTACATTGTATTCCAAAAAGTCTGTGTGAGGAAGTTGAACTGACTCCAAATCCTGAACCTGACCAATGAGAGAAAGAGGGAGAGAAAAACAGAAGAGGGAGAGAGAGACAGACACACAGATATTGAAAGAATTTTGCTGCGGTTCAGTGCCTGTAGGTCAGCAGTTAGGGCACCAGCCACATACACCGGAGCTGGGCGGTTCAGATTCAGCCTGGGCCTGCCAAGCAACAATGACAACTGCAACCAAAAAAAAAAAA
>NW_003852429.1:1020254-1040640 GCF_000181295.1 Otolemur garnettii | reverse complement strand
AAAAAAAAAAAAAAAGAGTTTTGCTTTATTTTAGTTACATAAAATAACTGAGTATTGCTGACTTTTTTCCCCATATTTATTACTTACATTTTTGTCTAGTCCTGACTCTGGCCATTTTTAAGACTGATTTATTTGTGCTTTTGTTATCAATATTTATGAGCTTTTTATACAATGGGGGTATCAAATCTCTATCATGTTTGTTATAGCTCATTATTTTTCTTTAGTTTTAGATTTTATCTTTCTGATTGTATTGTTTGCTGTAATTATAATTTCCATAATCCCTTTAGACTTTAAACTCCTCATGTAAATGAGCCACAATTGCTGTATTCTTCAATTTATCCCAAGTACTTCAGAACAACAGCTACAGATATATGTGACACAATGAATATTATTCCATAAATAAATAATGACTATTTTCCAATCTTTTAGAGATTTAATTTTATTTATTTCTTTTAATTTTTAATTATTAAGGAGTTTTGATTTCATTAATATAAGTCCTACAGCAAATTAAGGAAAGCTAAAAATAATAAAAGCATGAAAAAGAAAGATTTCAATTTTGCTGTGTAGAATGCTTTGGTTTACTTAAAATTTTTCTTTTTAATTGTGGAAGCAACTTATATTTTTGGTGTAAATTATTGGAAACTTTTAAGAGGAAATTGACAATGAATATAGTTACATTATTTACAACATAGTTATTATTTTTAATATTTCCTCCTTTCTCCACAGTTGTTATTGTATTTCTAGTTTATGTTTGTCACATAGCTGTGAGCGTAGTAAATGTGGAACTGATTTTTCTGTTTTAAATTAATTATAGAGAATGCTTGTTTGGCGTCTGAAGGGAGTAACGTTCCTAATGTGCTTCAAGATGGTGATTTTACCTGACTGCATTTTATTTACAAATTTCTATCTCAGGTGTCTTATAATTTCTCAATTGTTAAAATCAGCATTCGTTTTCAAGGGTGTTAAAATTTAAAAAAAAAACAAAACAGTAGACATTCAGTGGCTGATAGTTGTGATTTTAATGTCCACAAGTTAAGAAAATGGATAATGGCAAATGCCAAATAAATTGGTATTACATATTTTGTATTACATATGTTAGTATTGTGTATATATATATAAAATATAAATTCACATATACTTTATATGTCAATTGTACATTTATTATATATATCTATATAATACAAATTCATATATATTTCCATTCATTTTAATTTTTTTCCTAGTAAAAGTCTTGCTCTTTTGCCCTGGGTATAGTGCAGTGGCATCATCGTAGCTCATTGCAGTCTCAAACTCCTGGCCTCAAGCCCTCCTCATGCCTCAGCCCCCCGACTATAGGCAAGCACTGCCATCAGGGCCAGATAATTTTTCTATTTCTTTAGTAGAGACAGGGTGTCACTATTTTTCAGGCTGTTCTCAAACTCCTTCACTCAATAAATCTTCCGCCTTGGCTTCCCACCGGGGTAGGATTACAGCACCACCCACGGCGCTTAGCCTCTGCTGAGTATTTCAGGTGTAACATATACTTATCAGCATTTGAAAAATGAGGTATTCTGTCTATAGTCATGAATATGCATTTCCAGAGCCTTTCCAATACCCATTGTTACCTCAGTGTCTTCCTTCCTTTTGAACCATCTCTGCCGCTCCGTAGTATAAACCACTGCGTGAGAGTGATAAATGTATCTAGTGTCAGTCACCCCCGAAATTTACAATCCCATTAAAATGAATTAACTCCACTTAATAAATGGTTGATCTACTTTTTTCCCCTCTAAGAATAATGTCCTCATTCTCAGAGTAGGCATTTGGAAAATTACTTCCTGCTTGTCTATCTCTCAAAATAAAAAAAAAATGGCTTGAGTTCACAGCAAAACCCAATGTTAATTTGTAGAATCATGGGCTCCTTCACCCCAACTCTGTGTGGGTTATGTTGACATAGGTTACTATGGAGAGGAACGTTGGCATTTTTTAAAAAGACAAAAGAAGAGCATTTTGGTTTTTCATCAAGAGACATTTTAATATTTTCAGCGCTTGTTTGCAATCCCATAAAATGTTTTCTTTCCCTTTAAATGTCAAGGTGATGTTTTCATGATTAATATCCAATCAAATTCACAATTCATTCTTTACACCTTAAATGATGTTAGTGGGTGGGAGACAAACAATTATAAATAGGTTTTCCTGAGGCTAAAGCTGACACAAGATTACCTTTAGCACTTAAGTTCTAAATAAGAGGTAACAGTTATTAAAATATTAACTGCTCTAAATATTTTTATGATGCAAAATAAATTTTTAAGCATCAAGAGAGCAAAAACATTCTCACATGCTTCCAGTAAATTTAATATCATATCCAGCAGAGAAGCGGTTATTTTTGTCTATCATTACTTACAATGAAATTTATTTTAACTACTAAAATTATACCAGTAATAAGCAATTGTATATTTTACCATTTATCACGTTTTCGAATGACAACACTACTAGAGTGATTTTGCTCACCATAATCCAAAGAAGTATATAGATTAAGTATTATTAAACTCATGAAAATCCCAAGTCCCAGAGAATGATAGGGCCCAGCTGAAGACCACACAGATAATGCTAAGGACAGGGCTAGAATTAGGATGGTTTATCTGTACCAAGTTTTTTTTTTTTTTCTTTTTTTGGCCAGGGCTGGGTTTGAACCCACCACCTCAGGTATATGGGGCCAGCACCCTACTCCTCTGAGCTACAGATGCCGCCCCAACTGTACCAAGTTTTTATTTGACCAGATGACCTGTCTCTATTGGGAAGAGTATAAAGTGCTGTGTAATATTTAATATTTACAAGGCAAACCTGAGTTCTTTTTTTAGAATATAAAAGTATAAGTTTATTGTACACTAGAAAAACAAGAAGACAGTGGGAGGAAGAGATAAGAAAGAGAAAAAGAGAGAATAGAGAGTAGAGAGTGAGAGAAGGGAAGATGGGGTCGCAGACCTTAATTCCTAACTAGGTAGTTGCCGGTCTGTATAAAAAGGTGAAAAAAATAGACTGTGAACACTGGGGCCAAAAAATCATATCCTATCATATCAAAATTAATATAAATAACAATTAAGTGCCAGGCAGAGGTTGGCTTCAGTCAGCTCTGTGTGGCCCCACACCTGTGCCTTTGGCTGAGAGCTGTCTAGCCTGTTGAAACTGAGATGGTGGCTTTAATTTTGTTGTTGCTGTGGTGATTACTTTGGGTGTCTTTTTCACACATTCTTTGCCGAGGCTGATATCTCTTCCTTTTTTTTTTTTTTTTTTTTTTGATATCTCTTCTTGTAGAAGTCTTACAGTGTCATGTCTTAGGTTTAAGTCTGTTATGCATCATGAATTATTTTTGTTGCGTGGTGAGAGGTGCAGATCCTGTTGCAGTTCTACCTGCAGCCGCCCAGCGTCTTTCCCCAGCGTATGTTTTCATCTGCTGTGTCAAAGATGACTTGGCAACATGAGGCCGGTTTTATATGTGGGTTCTCTGTTCTGATCCACTGGCCTGTGTCTCTGTCCTTGTGCCAGTACCATGCTGTTTTAGTTGTTTTCTAGATCTGGAAAACAATGGCATTGGTATTCTAATGGGGATAGGATTGGATTGCTAAATCACTTTGGGTAGTATAGACATTTTGACAGTGTCAATTCTGCCACTTCAGCATGGTATGTTTTTCCATTGGTTTGCATCCTCTGTGATTTCCTTCTTTAATGTTCTGTAGTTTTACCTGCAGACACTTTCACCTCCTTGGTTAAATATATTCCTGGGTATTTTATACAAAAGTCCCAAGCAACAGATGCTGCATGGATGCAGAGAGAAAGGAACAGTCACACACTGTTGATGGGATTGCAAGCTTGTGCAGCCTCTCTGGAGATTAATATGGAGATACCTCAGAGAACGAAGAGTAGTCCTGCTGTTATATCCAGCCATCTCCCTACTAGGTATTTACCCAAAGGGGGGGGGGAACAAAACAGACATTGTATAAAAAAGACACTTCTACCCAAATGTTTATAGCAGCACAATTTACAATCACAAAGATGTGGAAACAACTAAAGTGCCATCAATACATGAATGGGTTAATAAGATGTGGGATATGTGCACCGTGACATGTTACTCAGCTATACAAAAATGGTGTGCTGGGCAGCGCCCATGGCTCAAAGGAGTAGGGCGCCGGCCCCATGTGCCGGGTGGTGGGTTCAAACCCAGCCCCGGCCAAAACTGTAAAAAAAATGGTGTGCTAATACCTTTCGTAACCATCTGGATGGGCCTTTATACCATCCTTCTAAGTGAAGTATTACAGGGATAGAAGAACAAACCACACACATGCTCACTTTTAAATTGAAACTAAACCATCACCATGCATGTGTACATAGGACAGTAAAATTCAGTAGCAATCAAAACCGAGGTGGGCAGGGAAGAGGGGATAGGCGAGTTCACATTCCACAGGTACAGTGCAGATTTTCTGGGAATGGGCACAATTGTGAAAGCTCACAAATATAATCTTACTCAAACTGTACAAAAGTAATGCATGTCATCCAAATGTTTGTTCCCTGGAACATTCAGAAGTAAAATAAATAAATTTAAAACATAATGTTTTAATATGATGTCATTAAGTGGAGTGAGATACTATTTATAGTCTACCAATTGATTTGTACTCTACTTGGAATTTCCAAGGAGAATAAATAATAACATAAAGACATGAAAAGATAGATGGTAATATTGCAGAAGCACCAGATATTTTACAAGTAAATTTATACGATTTACAATGTGAAATAATAAAATGACGCTTTGATCAGAATGACTTACTTGGTCCTTCAGTTACTTTTCAGCTACTACTTCTGCTTGTCTATACATGCTCACAGATATACAACATTTTAAATACTATGCTATGATTAATTAAAAAACAATCTTTCCTACCTTTGTAGTTAGCTGAACTGGAAAGTTTTTTGTGAAAACATCACTGAAACAGTGTTGAAGTTAAAGGAAAGGGTAGAAAGGAAAAGCTCATTTTAGGACTATCAGTTTTTGAAAAAACAAATACAGCACCTTGGAATACCAATGACTGTGAAGTATTGAATACATGTTGGTAAAATTGACATTATCTTATGATAATGGAGGCAAACGGAGTTATTCGAACAACTTATACTTGAAAATATTGCACATGTAATATAAATCTTTATAGATTTTAATTAATTCCATTAAAGAATAGCTCTATTATAATAGACACTGGTCATTCATTGAAAGGCATTTGTGTGGGTTTTTCTCCCCAAATTATCATGTATTTCACCTAAATAAAAATATTTGTAGTTTATTTAACTTCTTAATTGGCGGTATCTAGTATGTCCATTTGTTCTTCACAAAACCATGCTGCTCCAGATCTAAAGAAATCAGTAACTTGCAAAACCACATAGGAAATAAAACTTCTCTATTCTGACGAGAATTCTCTAAAGAATTTCTACTTTTTTCTACAAATCAGTACATCGGGCTCCAAAAGTTTTGTGACACAATTGACATGCACATAGGATCATATGTTGCCTGTTTCTTAGGTTACGGATCCTCATAGTTAGAGGAATTATCCTCATCATTTCTACCAAGCTAACTCAATTTTTACAGCTGAAGCCTCTCAATAACCCAGTATGCATGTTTTAACAAATGCATGTGTACGATTAGGGGAAATACATAGTGATTTTCATTCATGGATTAAAATAAAACAACATCTTAGTGAGACAAATTAGAGACTTGGTAGACACAAAAGGACCGACCTGAATACTGATTGCCCAAGTCTTTAGAGTAGCTCCCACTTTACATTCTCTTCAAGGGTCTTTCCTCCCACATTCCTAGGTTTAGAACGCTAGAAATAGGAACTAGAAACCTCATTGTGACATTTATGCATTATTAAGTGATAACATTTAATTCATTTCTTTTTTGCCAGCTTAATTGTTAAAGACATTCATTATGCAGAAATCTTAGCCTCGCTGACTCTTTACTGAGTAAAGCTATTATGCTCATTCCAATATACTTGGTAATCTGTTGCATTTTAATTCTTCCTTCAAGATACTGAATGTTGAAAAAAAATCTACAATTCAAAAATATTTTTAATAGAGTAAAAGGATGCCCATGTGACTAGATGAACTTACAAGGGAGTGCCTATCCCGTTCAGCTCCACGGAGGGACAGATACTCGAAATGAGTTAACGTTTTATGTTTTAAGTTACCTTTTTCCATTTAGATTTCAAATTTCTGAGTGATTTACACTAATCTATATTCAACACTATTTTATTGGAGTAAAAGGTCAGTGGTTATATGTTAAAATTCACTTGAGAGAGAACAAGGCCTACAAAGAGACTTTTATAAAAGAAAGAAAGGAAAACAATACATATTGTAAGAACCATGTTTTAGACCTCTTTTCTTTGTCCTTGGAAGAATTTTCACTAAAAAGAAAGACCAATTATACCTTTTTGCTATTCCATTGAGCCTGGTGACAGAGTTAGCTGTGGGAAATCTTGGGGACAACTTGAATATGCTGCTCCAAGGGAAAAAAGCAGTTCAAACTCAACCTTCAGAAGTTCTCTGCAGCGCTTCCTGGCAGACTGTCCCCTAAGCGAGGGGGGGGGAAAAAGCCCTGCTGCCTTGCTGCTGAAGATGGCGGCTCTAGGTCTGAGTCTGATCCTCAGGATTTCATAGTGTTTTCTGGACTATGAAAAATCAATTGGGAATTACCAAATGCATTGTAAGTAATAATTTTATAATTTTCATTTTGCTCCAGCTGAGCATCAGAAATACCTGTGATTCATCTTTGGCATTTTCAAAGACATTAGACAAAGCAGGACTTCACTACTTCTTGCTGGTCCCATTGTTTACAAGGCGACAAGCGTGCCAGCTCTCAATTATTTTAGTCAGTGGGGGACTGTCAATGAGCAGGAGGTACTTTCATTTTAACGAATTGTTAGCAATTCCTTCTTCTAACTCAACGAATATCAGAACCAAATCTTGTAAATACATGAGAACTATTCATTTGTATTTCTTTTATTTACCTTTTATACTTCCTAAAATAGCTTCCGTATTGAACGTGCGCTTGCATAGACCATAAATGATGTTTATGTTATGAAAGCAAATGGACATTTTTTGGTGTGGTTATCTTGCTTGTCTTCATTCATTTGCTTGATACACTATTGAACATTTACTATTGCCAGGTGCCAGGGAAACATCGAAAGGCAAACCTGTATCATGTCTGGATGGTGTTTGCGATTAATTAAGTAATTGCAGAGGTGCTAAATGTTAGAAAAAGGATCCATGGGAGCATATAATCGAGCAGCCTACCAAAAGTGTCCCTGTGGAAACAATCTTTAGTTGAGTGCTGAGTGGAAGTGAAGATTTGATTTGTAAAACAGGGGTAAGAGAGGGAATTTTTCACTCAGGGGAAAGTGAAAAAATTCACTTTTCTTTCAATTCACACCTACTCATCTGGCAAAATAACATTAAATCTATCTATATCAGAAATAATGAGGTTTTAGAATTGGGGACATAAGAGTGAATGTAATTGATGACATTAAGAATTTGGATTCAGGAGGTCTTGCTGATGGAGTGGATGTGAAATAAGGGAAAGGATGGAGTTAAGGAATGCCAGCGTTCCAGGTGGGGTCACGCAGTGGGTGATGGAGCCCCTCACAGGTACTGGCAGGATGCGGAGAGGAGCAGATTGGAGGAGAGCTCATAAAGCCGGCTTGGGATGGCTTGACTTTGAGAATCTCAAGACATAAACAAGTGGGAGAGATAGGTGGACTATTAAATATATATTACTCCAGAAAAAAGGCTGGATCTTAAACTAAAAATATCCCAAATTGAGTTTATCATCATACAAAACAAAATGTGATCTGGATTCCCTTGTGTCTTGTCATCATGGGTGGAGAATCCATCTTGGCATTACAGCAGAAGCCTGAGACTTACGCTTCTCTCCTTTCTTGTTCTCGCTGTTTCTCCATCACTGCGCCCCTCCAATTCTGGTTTTCAAATTTCTTTTGAAGCCACCCCCTTAGCCTTACCCTTCATTTCATTCTTCCCTTCTTCAGCTTTCCTGTCTCCCATGGAATTGAAATAGCCTGCTAATTAAAGCTCTTCCCCAGTAGCATCATGTCCTTAAAATGAACATTTATATTGCTGCCAGCAGGACTATTTAAAATAGAAACATTTCTGTGTTTCCCCTTTTCTCTCCTTCCTAGTGTGAACTTCTAATGGGCTTTCTTCTGCTTCTTTATGTGACCAGTTGAGTTCTTTCTCTCATTTCTCATACTCCTTTTTTCCCAAAGTACATATGGACATAATTTCTCTTCTTTTCTCCTTAGCCAACTGTTTTACTTAGAAGCTAGCCCATATAGAATTTAAAACATTATTTTCATCTGTGGGTCATTATGAAAGTTTTGAGACGGACTGTGTCGTGGTCCATTATTTCACCCACGCAAATTTTAACTTGTGTGGCTAATTGGTGTTGCGAGGAGGACTTCATTTGTTTCTGTACTCACAGATCTTACGTTCCTTGATTTTTGTGATGACCTGTAATGGAGGCAACAGACAAGAATATGATGGTAGGTATTGCCCATGGAGAACAACTGTCTGGATTCAGATCCAGCCCCAATATTTACCACTTTGACCCTGGACAATTTACTTAATCTGCCAGTGCCCCATTGTCTTCATATGTAGATTAGGAATAACAACAGTGACTATTTCATAGTGTTGCTCTGATAATTGAGTTACCTAACACATTAGGATGCTTTAATATGTTTTAATGGTATCTGACATAAAGAAAGCATTGTATAATGTTCCTATCTTTATTAACCATATGAAGGATTGCTTCTGAATACTAACAAAAATGAGAATGTGTATGATGTAAATTAACTAAATTAACTCAGATATTAATGTAGTCAAGATTTATTAAGTGCCTGGTATGTTTCAGGCATTATCCTAATATTGATTACATAGTAGTAAATGTAAAAATTATGGTTCCTTTCATCAGGAAACTTAGCACCTACAAAAACAAATACACATCACACACCTGTGAGGAATGATATGTTTATCAACAATAAAACATTGCACGGATATCACACATTTAGTATTGTTAAAATATGATTTATATTTTCTCCCAAAGGCTCCTTTCATTTGCTTCTCAGTTTTAATAATGGAAATATCTACTCATTCGGTGGATTCAGAACAGGGATTCTCCTCCACTCCTTGCTCTTACTTTTATTCATAAGTATTTTTTTGGTGCATTTTTTGATGATAGAACAATGAACAGGAAAGACACAATCCTTTCCCTCTCAAAACACATGCTATGTGACTGTGACTATCTTACATTTAGGGGTAATTTTCCTAAGGAGATCTTGTTGGTGAGAACAAGTTATACATATCTAAAATATTAAATTGTACTAAATAGTTAAATCCTGCAAGAAAACAATTTAAGAGCAGCTGTAAGGCAACATGTGCTTCTAAAGTGAAGAACATGGGAATGCAGAGTCTGACCGAGGAGGCCGTCCTCTACAGGAAAGGTTATTGCAGCCTTCTATATTAGAGAGGGGATTTGAGAGATGGCAGATTTCCTTCTCACCTTATACCGGGTGTCCATACTCAACTACTTTAAATTGCACATGAACTTCACGGAAGGCCTGTATATGTATGACAGAGGGGTAATTAAATCAAATGCATTATTCAGCCATTGCAACCGATTATTTTCCTTCATTGTCTGCTCAAATGCCTGTATGCTGGGACTCTGTCTCAGCCCCCAAAGGAGGGCTGGGTCCTAGAAGTAGAAAATAACAAAAAAGAAGACAACAAGCTTATGCAATAATTAGCATCTATCTCACCAGCCACAGGGCATCCTAACTCTAACCCCCAAACCAGCTTTCATGATATACATATGATTTGTTCATTTTATTTAGCATTGTTTCTGTACATGAGTATTAAAGATTTCAAAGATGATCAGTGGATTTCAAATGACTTTCACAGTCCTGGAACAAATAAAACTTAAGATAGTTTGTGTTGGAAGCAGAGCTGATGGGAGAAAACATAACCAGCCCAATAGAAAAACAGGGTTCAACTTGCAAGCACGAGGGCTTACTTTGCCTGTCTCTTAGCCAGACCTAAGTTGGCCTTATCTGTTTACTGCTTATTTTACCTGCACCTGTTCTTGCTCCCATCAGACCTCATCTGTACATTTGCCCATCCCTCCTACCCCATTGACAAAGGCCTTAGCTCAAGCTGTGCCAGCAAACTTGTTTCTTGAGGCCTTAATCATTTGTCTAAGATGCTCTGTGACCCTGACTTTCCAGAAAAATTTTGGTTCTCCATTAACATAATTCCCTGGTCTGACACATGGTCATTTAATAAAGGAAAATATCTTAATTAAAACATATGATTAGCTGTGTCAATTCAAATGACAATGACTCTCTAGTTTAGACATAGGCATAGAATTTTAAAGTTAGAGGAGCCCTCAGAGATCACCCAGTAAATGAAATGTTTGGTAATTGTTCTCTCCTGCTGTGTGCATTAGCATCTACACTAAATTCTGTGCTGTCTTTTCAAAAAGAAAATATGACCTTAGAATATGGAAAGTTTCTGATGGTTGGACTTCTTAACCATTTTGCTAAAGTCCTTTGACCCTTTAGTTCATGACTTAATTATTTATTAGGCTTGAGATGGAATCATTTATGGCTTAGAGTAGATAATGAAAGGGATTACTAGCCAGGCAGTTACTCCCTTAAACTCAGTTTTCCTAATCTCTTTCCCTATGGCAACAGAGCAATTACTTTCCGGGCATGTTGATTTTTTTTGTACTTTAAATATAGATAAATGTAATCGTGCTGAAAAGTTGGGGGTTAGCTAGTGCTCCTGTGAAATTCCAAACTGCAGAAGACCATTGCTTCAGTCTGAGTTTTCTACAAACTGGGGGTAACTGCATGCAAACTGCATACCCAGTGGCTCTCAAACAAATCTGTAACTACGATACTTGTAAGAATTAAGTCTAACTCAAACCTTAATTAAAACATTAATTCCAGAAAATATAGAAGTTCTGTTTGTGTGTGATTTTCTTTCTTTTTTTTCTTTGTTTTAGAAATTTTAACTTGGTTGACAGAGAAATAAGGTGTATGAAAATAAAAGGAGGATTGTTTTGAGATGGGGAAGAAGGGAAATGAAGCATTACAGCAGAATTTTTGGAATTAATTAAAGAAATCAATCAATCAAACATACCTTACATGGAAACCAAATTATACAGAAAGAGTGTGTTTTTGAATTCATATCGCACAAGGTACTAAATAAACATAGAGAATTAAATTTACATGTTACATGTGAAACGAGTCTGACTCAATGATTAGGACATCCGAGTTAAGAAACATTTTTAGAAGTACGGATGTAAACTTGTCTTAAATGATACTTTATTTCATCAAAAATGGAAAGTCTCTTTAAAACACCCTGAAAATTGATGCATTTGAGATGAATTACTCTATTTTCATCAGTTCCCAAATAGCTTACAAAACATTTTAAGTGTGTTGTAACTGATATAATATATGTTAAAAAGATTTTTGTGTTAGAAGCTTGTATTTATTTCATTATTGCAATAAACCCTGGATTTATAATCACTTGGGTTAGAAAGACTAGAAAGCAAATTGCTAAAGTATTTGAAGATATTCCTCTCTTCTCTCCAAGAATAATATGTAAACACATCACTGGACGTTGTTATAATGTTTAATTCTCTTGTCTAAATGGTAGAATGCAGGTCATAAATATATAGCTGTTTGTCATCTGAGGATTAGAAATGCCCAAAGCAGGAAAACATCTCTTCCTAAATATGGAGTAAGCAGCATTGTGAACAGTCTTGTTAAATGATAGAGGTAACATTTTGAGATAACGTAACTTCCACTGCTCAGCTCTAAAATTGGAAAGTAGTAATAGGCTTGGCACCTATAGCTCCATGGGTAGGGTGCCAGCCACATACACGAAGGCTGGCAGGTTTGAGCCCAGCCTCGGCCTGCCAAACAATGACAACTGCATTGTGGTGGGTGCCTGTAGTACCAGTCAGTTGGGAGGCTGAGGCAAGAGAATCACTTAAGCCCAAGAGTTTGAGGTTGCTGTGAGCTGTGACAGCACAGCACTCCACCGAGTGTGACATAGTGAGACTCTGTGTCAAAAATAAATAAATAAAAAGTAGTAATGATAAAGAAGGTGGTTAATGTTATTAGATACTGCCTAAATTTGTAAACATTGCTTTTTGTATTCAACTAATGTCACCCTTCCATTCAACAGTTAAAGTAGCATTTTTTAATTGAATTTTCAGTGTTTATCTGGACAATCACTTCTATCCTGATATCTGGAGACCTGGTGCATAATTGATGTAGGTATTAATTTGAGTGTTACTGTGCAGAACAGTATGAAATAAGACTTCAAAGGTAGGTTTAAGACAGAACATGGAAAGCCCTGATTGTGTCAAAAAGGTTATATTTTTATCACTTAGTCAATGCTGACACATAGGTAATATTTTTTAAGCAAAGGCATAATATCAGATTTGTCAGTGAAAGATAATTCAGCTAGTTTGAGAAGGGACACAGTAGGACAAGACTGGAGAGAGATAGGAGTTTTAGGAAACTGTTGGAATAATCTATGTGAAAAAATTGTGAAGTCAGAGCAGAAAGCATTATGATGGTGAAAATGATAAAGAGTAAAAGAATGATTAGGAATTAGAATCGTATAGACCTCGCTGCTCATGGTTTGATAAGGTGAGGGGAGAGAGATTGAGAAAGAAAAGGATCTAGGATAATGGTCACATTTGTGTCTGAACTAGTGAATGATTATTTTATTTTCTTAGATTGCAAGTACAAAATTGAATACATTTGAGAAGGGAAGATTTTGAGTTGAGTTTTGAATATGTTAGACTAGAGCGTGAGGGTAGTGGGTGGCATTCATGAGCAAGCCAACTTGAAAATTCCCATTATTTCACTGGCAAAATAATAAGTGTGGCTGTGGAAGTCCAGGGAAGAACTTGGGATAGATGGCAACTGAGGACGAAATGCTCTGAATTATGGTCCTTAGGTTGAGAGCCAGACCTCAGGAGGCTAAGTGGAAAGAAACTGTGGAGGAAAAGGAGGAAAATTGACGTAGGCCTATGTTTAGGTAGCCAAGTTTCAGTAATGTTTTAAAAAGAATCAGAGAGTGAATAATGTCAAATAAGGGAAAGAGGAAAACGAAGAATGATGTCACTTAATTTGTCAATGAAAATATTATTAGTTTTCTTAATCCAGAAATATATATTATTAGAATAGAGATCAAAGGAGACTAGAAATATATTAACATTAAAAGTTAATTTCTAGGAATAGAATTTTATAAAGCAAAGGGTAACAGAGGTTAAGGTTGGGGAAAGGGGTGACAGAATGTTTTACGAGTTGTCTCTCTAAAACCCCAACCCATTTTGAGAATTAAATTCTATATCACTTCCCCAAGGCCAGTAATGAAGGGGCAGGAAAACGTGCTTTGCTGTTGGTTTTCTAGTATCTTCAATTATAGGACATGGTCAACAAAATGGTCTAGACAAGGGTCACAAGATAATGACCCTGGAGATAAGGTCCACCGAAGTCACCAATTATAGTTAAATGATAGACTGAAGCCACGACCTGTGACATTGGTCAGCAGACCCCAGCCCTACCCCCCTAAAAGCTCCCTTTTAAAAAAGGAGTTTCTGTTTAAAGGCAGGATGGCAGTCCTTAAGATTTTAGCCCACTGCTCTCCTCATTCCCAGGCAAATTCATGAACTTCTCTTTCTTTTTCCTCAAACCACTTGTCCTCATTCTTTGTTCTCACTGATTTTGCCCCTGGGACATGTACAGAACTTTCAGTAATAAAAAAGCTTCAAATTTTGACCACATTTACTTAGGAATTAATAACAACATGAGGCCAATATTGATTTGAGTTAAAACTGCCTGTTGGTAAATTACATACATTCACTACTCTATAATATCATACATACATTATAAACCGTGTAAAATGCTTAGGCTTTTCCCCAAATAATTGTATAAAGTGAAAATAAATAACATACTGGAATTAATTTATTTCAGCCGACATAATGACAAAAAGGATGAAGAAGGAAAATAAAGAGCACAATCTTTAACTGTCCTTTCTGGCGATATAAAAATGTTAAATTAATCGGTAAGAACTTTGCCGAAAGACCAACCAGGAAGTTTTGTTTTCTGTAAAGACTGAGGCAAAGTTTAGGAGCATCCCCCTCTCTAACAAGACGCTTTTGGTCTGAATAACAAAAGAAGGCAGTTTTTTTAAAAAGGGAGGTGGGATTCCTGCTGCGGGTTATTATTCATATTATTTTGATCAAAACATCTACTGTTTATCACGGAAGGGGAAGGAGATTTCTAAAGTGAATTCTCATCCTAGGAGAGGAAAAATCCCATTACAATTATCTCACTACTCCCTGGCCTCTCCCCATGTCCTGAGGACAAAGAAATGAAAACAATTTCACAAGCTTTCCGAGGCAAGCTGATTGTTCTGATGATACAGTAGAACAGGGGTACTGTAAATTCTCGAGCATCAGCCACTTCCAGAGAGCATTACAATAATTTCATTTAAGTAATTTGCCCTTAGGATTAGTTTATTTGTGCATAGATTGTCAAAAATCTTTTCAAAAAATATGCATTCTTTTAAAAAT
This sequence comes from Otolemur garnettii, assembly GCF_000181295.1. Classification (NCBI taxonomy): domain Eukaryota; kingdom Metazoa; phylum Chordata; class Mammalia; order Primates; family Galagidae; genus Otolemur; species Otolemur garnettii. The sequence goes on along the minus strand of NW_003852429.1, from coordinate 1,025,954 downwards.
AGAGATTGACTTTCATTTGCAATGCACTCATAACTATTCTGCTTGAGAAGGGTACCATGTCACTAACAACACATTTTTTCACTTGACGACGTTATTGCTCACATTATCCTTTATTATTATTTAATTACTGGGCTGCTGCATCATATTTTTTCTTCTGTGGCAGGTGATGCACAGGTCCGGGGAGCCGTGTCGCCTCTCCCTGTAGTGAATGTCTGGATTTTATTTGCATTTTGTTTTTTCCAGATGCTTACCAGGTATTTATTTCATCATTAGCAGATTCCTAGTTGGAAAAACAGATTCGTACTTTTAGGTTAGAAAATTATATACAGTTTTAAAATAAGATTTAGGTGGGGTGTTGGGGTCTTTGATTCAGAGATGTAAAGATATAATTACGATGAGAGTAAAAGACAGAAAAGTGACCTGAGCAGTGAAATCTACCTGATGTTCATCCTTAATTCAAAAGGACTCCATTCTGGCCTTGACTCATCAGTTTGCTTCATCAGCCCTATCTTGAAAAGTGAAGGAAACTTAGCTACAGCTCATTGGAATTTCAGGATTCAACGTTAATTAATTTCTCATTATGGCATATTCGGAAGAAATAAATAGTTCTTAAGAATCAAGCTAGAGGCAAGGTTCCATCTACTCCCTTCACTAGCCAGCTCTGCGACCTTGAACAAGTCATCTAAACACTGCAAGCTTCATTTTCTTCATCACAACAGGATAAATTATAAATTGCCTTGGATGGCATTGCAGGTCCTCATGGACCTTCTCTGACTAATTAGTTCAGGCTTATCTTTTTTTTTTCCCTTTTCTCATCCCCCTACCCCATACGCTCACATCTTACACTGTGAGAATACTCAATTACTTGTAGTTACCAGAAAATACTCTTGTTTCCTTAAAGCTCCTGTCTTCATATGTGCTTCTTTCTCTTTGTGTGCAGAGCGCTCCCATCTCAGGAGTTGTTTTAAATTAGCTCCCCTCCCTTTCAGCCTACCCTGAAGTGCTCCCTCCTTCTCAGAGGCATTCTCTGAAGCATTGTCTGAGGTTCCTACTGCACATGTTCACACCACACTTGTTCTCTTCACTCTTAATGACTTGAACTGTCTCAAAAATTTGATCTTAAGGAAATAAATTTTATCTCCCTGTTCACACATTGAGAATGGTTAACGTTTTTATTGACTTTATTGACCAAATGAATTTATTGAATGGATCTAAAACAAAGTTATAAAATTAATATACCATTTGTACATTCAATATTGACTATTAAAGGACATTCTAAAAGTGTTTACTGAGCAACTACCGCATCATAGAACAATTTGTAAAGGACTGAAAGATAAAACCGAACAATGCAGAGACTTGGTCCTAGAGGTGTTCACCATCAGAGCAGGAGGCCACACTATGAGCAGACAAATAAGAGAATGATCTGGTGAGTCCTTCTGAGGCATAAACAGAGTTTTATGTACTGTGCAAGGCCAGATATTGGAGAGAAATCACCCTTTCTAGAAGACATAGGGAGGTACTACTAGGCAGCTGAGATTGAGCTAGTCTTGAAGTTGTGGTAAGATAAAGAAAGAAAGGCCATTCTCGGAGACGTGAAGGGAATGTGAAGAGGCAGAGAGTAAACGTATGTTTTTGGAGGACAGTGAGAGCAGTGTGGGGGGATATAACTGGCATGTGGACAGTAGGTAGAGTGGTAGGACAGTTTACAAATATGTAATTGGTTCCTGGTTCTAAAAGTTAGTTCTTGGGTCACCTTTATTCCCCACTTGGTCACCAGACTGGAGTGTCATGTTGTGATCACAGCTCTCTGCAGGGATCCTCAAACTTTTTAAACAGGGGGCCAGTTCAAGGTCCCTCAGACTGTTGGAGGGCCGGACTGCAGGTCCTAGGATGAGTCGGCTGCTAAGCAGGACAGGCAGTGGTAGCAAAAACATGGGCGGGCTGGATAAATGTCCTAGTCGGGCTGCATGTGGCCCGCTGGACGTAGTTTGAGGATGCGTGTTCTATAGGTTGGAACCCCTGGGCTCAAGTGATCCTTCTGCCTCAGCCTCCTGAGTAGCTGGGACTATAGGTGTGAGCCACTGTGCTCTGTTATGAGGTGATCTTGAACAAACCACTTACATTTTCTAAGTCTTTGTCTTGTCTGTGCATCTGCAAGACAGTATGAAGAGCAAACATATCAGTGGTAGTTTTAAGAGTTCGTCAACCATTGTTTCTGGTCCTTCCTCCCTCTAGGTATAAAAATAGTTCTTGCTGGTCCCCTTATACTTGAACCGATTCTGGCCCATGAATTGTGAGCAGAAGTGACAAATGTAATGTATGAGCCACCAGGTTTAATAGTTGGTGCAAAACACCCTCCCCCATTTCTCTTTTCTCTTTGGCCTGGCAACAGTGAAGATGTTGGTGGCTCTCTCACACTGGCCCTCTGAGGGTCTACCATTAGCAAGACTCCCCTCCTTCTCTCAAAGAAGTCTACCTGCAGCCAGACATAAGCCTTTGTCTTTAATCATAAGGCTTTTGTATTGTTAGTTACCTCAGGACAATCTAGTCTATCCTAAATGGTAGAGTATCTAATCGTGAATATTGAATAAAATAAACACGAAAGGAAAGGAATGAAAGAAAATATTTTATTTGGGAGAAATCACCACATACAAATTTATTTGTATGCTCTTATTTATGATGAAGTATCAACACACTAAAAATTAAAGTATATTAAGGGAATATCAGGAATATCATCCAATCTGAAAAAGAGATAGAGCAATTGGAAAGATACAATTTAAAAATTATTTTTAGTATGGTATATGTATCAAGAGTTTTTATGGATAGTCTTTAAAGATTATGGTTATTAAGAATTTTAAACTACTATATGTTTGTAGTAGTATTATTCAAGCTCTAGATCTTACCAATTTCTTTCCAATGTTAAAACTTTTCTTTAGCATTATAGATAGATAGAGAGAGAGAGATGTATTTAACTCTATTATTTTATTATTGGGGGAAAAGTAACAAAATCTCTTGTTAACACAATGCATTCAAAAATTACTCTTACTGCTGTGCATATTTGTGGTTCTAATGGTTGATAATGTATTATAACACCATTAATTTTATTAATGCCAGACTTACCACTTCATTGTGAACTTTAGAGAACCAAAATACAATTAGTAGAGTGGCTGGCTGGTGCACAGTAGCACTGAAATGTTTTTGCCTGTATTAAAATAATTATCATTTTTATAATTGTTATAAAATAATCATTTAAAATGAGCTAGAAATTAATATCTGATGATTAACATACAGAATAGGAGTTTATGAAAGGCTTTGCTAAGAAATGATCAGGTTAGGCTTGAGGTCAAGTAAAGAATGGAATCTTAAAATAGCAGGGCTCAGAAAATTCTCTGTGTGCTGAGCAACTATTCTACAATTTGGAATAACTTTCAGAAGCATAGGAGAAGACTTGGATACAGTGAGGCTTCCAGAAGAAGAAATTATTAGGAGTGTGAGTGCCAATCCATTCAGGGCCCTTATCCGTGAAGTATTTAAATGTCAGCTCTCCAGCAGCCAAACCAAGAGTGAGAAGTCATTGCCACCAGAATGTGGTTTTTGCTCTCTACGTGTGGATCTCTTTATTTTCATTAACTTTCAGGGTCATCACATTTTGCAACTGGGTGGGAGTAAAGGACTCACTCCCCCTGCCAAGTAACAAATTAGCATCTTATGTTGTTTAATAACTACATCCAATTGCAAATGTCACCAAACAGCTATTAAACAGCAAGTCCCATGCAGAAAACTTAATGGAGCATGACACCACCAATTAAGTGCAGGTTTTTGTCTTTTTTCCTGAAGGAGTGATTATTCTTAGAAGGGATGTTTCATTACCCTTAATCTGCGTTGAGTTTATGCACCCATAACCTGAAGTCTCATCAGGTATGGGCAAACAAACCCCAATATAAATCTACCACTGTTTGTGTGTTATCTTGGTGAACCATCTGCATGATTGAAATGCACCACTGTAAGTCATATGTCAGAGCCTATTAAAACTCTCATCAATTGTATTGTTGAAATTTTTAAAAGGTTCTGCTATTTTAATGCATGATTTGTATTACCCTTCTCCTGAAACAAAGCAGTGTACTTTGTAGTTTCCAAGCAACACATCTTTTTCAATTACGATTTAGCATTGAATTCTGTCCTTAGATTCCTAGCACACTTCCCTTTTCCAATATATGTATATTTAGAGTCTTGCAGGAGAATAAAACTATTGCATTTTTTTACTGAATCTGATGTGTGCCATGTGTAAACTGCCTGTAAATAAGATAAATGCATTAGGACATTTAAAACTGAATTACATCAGTCAAGCTTACTTTCAGAGAAGGAACAATTCAATTTAGTTAAAACTCTATTCAGAAAGGATTTTTGCTGATTGGAGTTTTCATCTTATTTAGAAAGAGAATGGAGTAAAAATGCTGAATCCAGACACTGTATTCATTCTTACCTTACAAATTTTCTAAGAGTAAGATTACAGCATTTACATAAAGAAGTAATGTTCGATCTGGGTGAGCTTGTAAAAATAGTGCTGATGGTGAGAGCAATGGTGCTAGATACACTCATATGTGCCTATCATACACTTGGCCTTGATCTGAGCACTTAACATGTATTAGCTTTATTAATACTCACATTAATACCTAGATTGATAGATGGGCTAATGACTAGCATTAGTCTTAATTTAGAGATGAAGAAACTGAGAAGGAGTTCATCTGGTATTACCACGGTAAATAATTTAGTGAATGGCAGATAAACCAAGATAATCTGGCTTGGAACAATTCAATAATGAATTGATATTCCAAAATTAATTAGCTGTCATAATTTATAACCCTTGTTAAATCCAGTGACTTATTAAACGAAATTGCCAAATAATTTCAGCATATCCAAAGTTAGTTCCGAGCTTTATAGCAAACATTGTACAATAATTTTTGTTTGAAAAATATGATTTCCTAGCCCAACTTATTGTGGAAAACTTTACTAAAAGAAATATAATATGAGACAACTTTTCCTTCACAATGAAGTAGAGTTCCGTACCTGCCCTCCACATTTACACTCACTGTTGCAAGGGCCACTAGTAGCCTCTTTCTCCAAAAAATTCACTGCTGTTTCAGGCTTCAGGGTGTTTTTTCCCTGGAAAAATAATGAGAGAATGGAAAAAACTCTACACAGTGGCCGCTGTTGCAGACAAGAGATTCTTATCAACTCATTCTGTAAAGAACATTGTTGGAGAAGGAGCTGCTTTCTCTTTGTGAAATTCTCTGCAGGTTTGTATGTTATAGGTATTTTCTGGGCCAGTGGAAAATCAAGATTCATACAAGTCCATTGGTTAGTTCATCATACAGCGAGCTCTATTCATTTGACTCATCAGATATTGGTTGGTTTTGCATACTCAGATCGTAATTTATATGCTTTTTAGCTTTCTGTAGTCACTGTCCTGTAACACATTTTAATAAAGTAAGACTATCTGGAAAACAAAAATTATCTTCTGAAAGTAATTTTAATGCTTTTGGTACATTTCTTTGAGTAAGTGGACAGACTTTTTGTATATAATGAAATGACAATCTGTAAGAGATTTAACAGTTTTGATATAATTATCCAGGACAGCAATGTAAACTGCTTAGCAACATAGAGTTAGCAGCCAAAAAAAAAAAAAAAAAAAAAAAAAAA
>NW_003852429.1:1017775-1020234 GCF_000181295.1 Otolemur garnettii | reverse complement strand
AAAAAAAAAAAAAAAAAAAAAAAAAGGAAAAATAGGTTACCATGGAGATATAAAAATAGCCCCACATGGCTAGAAAAGTTATGGGCTTTGGTGTTAGGAAGAGGTGTTTCCACTTTACCAAGGTCCAAAATAAATAAAATAAATTGGAAAATTCTGAATTTTTCCTTTTGGTGCCTTAAGGCCAAATGGTGGAAGAGGTCATGTTCACTCCTAATTCAAATACATTCTGCTCTATTTGTTTCTTTCCTCGAAAGCCCTGGATTATCCACCATACGCTTACAACCTCACGTACACTGAATGGAATTCAAAGGAGAGAATTTATGTGATTGGGAACATCATTCAGTATTCCCATGAGTCAGTGATCACGTCTACTTCTTGAAACCAGAATGATTTAAGTTATCTATTTACTTTTTATCACCGCTTTATGCCCAGAGTTAACCTGTCTTGCTACAGGGCAAGTGGAGTACCTAATAATAATTATTGAATGAAAAAAATAATTCCTAATGGATCAGCCAACCAGCATGGTCTGCCTTCATGGTGGCATGAAGAGATGTCAGAACAACCATGGTGAACATCACTATCACTCAGACCATGAAGTAATGCTTTAATGTAGGCAAACTTTGCATGACTCATCCCGGCAAATGAGAAGGAGAGACAGGTGGTTGTATGTGCATGTGTGTGTGGCCCCAAAAAAGGGGGAGGGCAGTTGATGGGGGGAGCAAAAATAAGAACATCAGCAATAATCCCTACAAATCAATTATTTTCAGTCTCAGCTTCCAGATTTTCCCTCCCAAATTCATGGTCTCTGTCATAGCTGAAATAATCTTTCTGTAACATACATTTTACCTGTGTTCTTTCCTCCTGTGCAGTCTTTCCATTTCCTTCCTCCACTTCTACATCACAAACATCATCTTTCTCATTACTACCACTCACATCATTTGCGGTCCGATCATACAAAAAGCGATCGTGCATTTACAAGGGAAAATACATGAATAGCAAGCTCTGAAATGTTAAACATAGAAATCTACCATCATCAGTATCTAGTCTCACCAACTTCCCTTCCTATATACCTAGAGAAAGTATCTTTTTCATAAAAGATTCTCATTCACGGGAGGCGCCTGTGGCTCAGTGAGTAGGGTGCCGAGGGTGGCGGGTTCAAACCCAGCCCCGGCCAAACTGCAACAAAAATAGCCCGGCATTGTGGTGGGCGCCTGTAGTCCCAGCTACTTGGGAGGCTGAGGCAGAAGAATCGCCTAAGCCCAGGAGTTGGATGGAGGTTGCTGGAGTGACTCCACTGCACTCTACTGAGGGCGAAAAAGTGAGACTCTGTCTCTCCACACACAAAAAAACAACCCCCCCAAAAAGATTCTCATTCACAATGTGCTTTTTTGTTTACCCACATAGGTGCTTTCATCTCTTCTTTGTTCCTTTCTAAAGAACTGTACAGACTATCAAATGTGCCTTTCGCTTCCTTGTGGACTCCAATTTTCCTTCCTTGGTGTACCCTTCCAATGATTGTTTACACCTGATCCAGTACTTTTCATAAAAATTCCTTCCATGTTCTCCTTTTAGCTACTATATGCTCCACGACCCATTTCTAGGCCGGTAATATAAATATGACTGCCCTTCCTTTAGTCACCAGTGACTTCAGTCATTCTAAATGACCAGCTGGGTTCTCTTCATTGCTCCCTCGATCCAGAGACAGTGTGCCCTTTGGGTTACTACACTTTGCATTGTTATTTGTACCCCTCTAATTCTTCTTGGTTATTACCTTTCCTGGTTTCTCTGTTTCTGTTGAAACTTTAAATACAAAAGTTTCTCCTGCCTTTGTCCCTGAGACTCTTCTTTTTGATTCTCAAGCTGTACTATCCTAGGGAGATGCCTCATCTCCTTGGAACAATAAAATCATTTCTATGTCAACAAATCCCAATTGTATACCTACAGCTGAGACCTCTTCACTGAGTTCTGTGCACACATAGCTGACTGTCTGTTCATCTGCACTTGGATAACACTCAGGCATTACCCACAAAATTTGTTCAAATTTCAATGCTTGATCATCATCATTTTTTTTTTCCACAGTTTTTAGCCGGGGCTGGGTTTGAACTCCCTATCTCTGGCATATGAGGCCTGCACCCTACTCCTTTGAGCCATAGCCCTTGATCATCATTTTTTTCTCTTCCCTCCTCATCTATTTTTCCTGCAGCATTTTCTTTCTCTGTTGATAGTCTCTTTGTTTGGAGTTATCCTTCATAACTGATTTAAATCAATGACTGAGTCCTGTTCTTTCCACATGTGATTTTACTTCAAATCTGCGCACCTCCCTCTCCATTATAATGAGTGCAGGCCAAGCTAACAGTGGCATTGCCATATGACTTCCAGGGCCCTTTGAATTTGTCTTCCCACATCTTCTCTTCATTCTAAACTACTGTCCACAGAGCAACTAGAACAACCTTGAAAAA
>NW_003852429.1:987788-1017694 GCF_000181295.1 Otolemur garnettii | reverse complement strand
TTTTTTTTTTTTTTTTTTGCAGTTTTTTGCCAGGGCTGGGTTTGAATCCTCCACCTTCAGCATATGGGGCCAGCGCCCTATTCCTTTCAGCCACAGGCGCAGCCCTGCTTTGACTTTCCATTGATCTTGGGTTAGCCTTCAAAATCTTTAACCTGACTGACAAAGGCCATGGTATTCATCACTGCCTTGTCCCTATACTTTATTTTAATCAACTTTTGCAGCAGTTACCATTTTGGTCTCCACTTCTTTGCATAAAATGAGTACTCACCTTTCTTCTTAAGAACATAGCCTATACATACATAGTCCACTGTCAAAAGGCTTTCACCATCCTTTTAGACTTGAAAAATTCTAATTAATTTGCAGGTCTGAGAATAATATCTACATTCTGGAAATCTATCCCTGGCTCCTTTGGCTTTCTTTATTTTTTGATTCTCTATAATAACCTCCCATTGCATTTTACTTTTTATTCATATAAGAGCAATTTTAATGAAATAATTTATGCAGTTATCTGTTGAACACATACATACCATACCAGGAAGCCAGATACTCTGATTTTATTATCATCATTCTTTGCCCAACATCATTTCTTCCACATAATAGATGTCAAATTAACAAGTTTATGACATAGATGTTGAATAAATTAAGCAGCTATATTACTGAAGTAGTTTTCTTTAGCAGAAGGTGAAGAATTGAGTGGATATAACAGGGATAAGTTAACCGTTGCATTTAATAGAGTTTTCTCCTGGTTTCTCAATTCCCCTTCCTTCTGTGTCCACAGCTTTAAATACTTAATATCAGCGAGTTACTAGAGTGATTTCTATTCCTATTATTTATTTTTTCGTTTTTTTTATTAAATCATAACTGTGTACTATTCCTATTATTTAATGCACCAAATATCTTGTAAGAAGATATTCATCACAAGTGTATGAAAGTTAGATAAGATAAGCAATAGATACAATTTTATTTTTAGAATCCATATTTCATATATACTAGGTAGTGTTTGAGATTCAGATTTAAATGAATCATTTGAAGTTTGTCTGTTACTAGTGTCAAGGCTAAATATGCATTAATTGTATACTTTATTAAAATTCATGAAGTGACCTATGAAAAAGGTAATAATTCTCTAAGTATACTTTATTATCAGACGTTATATTTTCCTCATACTTATTTGTAGGGTAATTAATGCAAAAAAAATCTTAATAATTTTTACTTTCATAAGAGATCAAAGTGCAGTCATGAAATAAACTTTTCCAGAGAATTTTAGATTATTTTATTTAATATTTGCTTACATGTTGCAAATATGATGTATTATTTGTATTTGTGTACCAATATCATGAAAATTTAAAATGTAAAATTCTAAAAAGTAGATTTATAATATAAAATTAACCTAACATATGTTAAAAATATGGGGCTGGAATTCTGTACAGGACTAATATTTTCCATGTAGATTTCCATTAATTTAACAACATTAAGTTTGTTTCACAATACATACTAGAAGTTAGTATAATTCTTTTTCATAGAATATGTATATTTATATGTTTTTAATCTCTTCATTCAAAATTTAAAAAAATTAGATATTATTGGTGTCAGTCGAAACATAAAAATAACAAAAATCACTGAACAGATTGAAGACACAGCAGGGGAGAGAGAGATTTACAGTATAATGATGTTTTCCTGTTGTAAAACTATGCTGAGATTATTATGTTCAGAAATGTACAACGTTCAAGTCCAGAAACTCAAAAGCACCAAAATCACTTTCAGTAAATAACAATACTTTTGACATACATAGCTATAGCCTGTTTGAGGAAATTTTCTTAATGTTGTAAATTGAATGGCCACTCGTACTGAAAGGATATGTCTATCAGAGAGACATGATATAATAAAGCTAGAATATAGGGGCATAGAGATTAGGAGTCAGTCTTTTAAAAAGGTCTTTACCTTTTTAGCGTATTTGCCTAGGTCAATCTATTCCTTCTGAGACAATGGGGAAGGGACATATACAGTGTTCAACTGGGAGGAGTAAAAGAATTTTGCTCTATTTATTTTTCATATAAAAATTATAACATCATTGGATTTCAGTTGGTGATTACTTGCCATATATAAATATTTGCAATGCCAAAAATTAATTTAAAATGGAAATATTCAGTCATATTCCAAATCATTTTTCAGAGCATGATTTCTTATCAATTCATAGTAGAATATTCAAATAAATGACTACATTCTTCACAATTTAATTCTGTTTCTTTCCTGGGCACCCAAACTTAATATGACACAATGCACACAGAGACAGTGATCCATGAGGGAATGACAAGTATCCAGATGTGAATCCTACTTCAGTAATGTGAACTCTCTTCCTGGGACAAGCCAATTAACATCTCTGTGGTAATTACATGGTCCTTGCAGCAAGGTTATGAAAATTGGTGTTAATAAATATAAATTGGTCAGCCACACTTGGCTCATATTAGACAAAAAAATAAATGCTAGGTATTTTTAATAGACTTTCAAAAACTTCTATATCCATATTTCTGCATATTAATTATTTTCTGGGAGCCTCAACTTACAAATGTGATCTTGTTTACATTGCCTTTATGTATATGTGAAGGGTAAGCAGAATGAGTAGAATGTCCTTTCCAAGGATTTTTATGATTTATTATTTATATTCATGTTCCAGTACCATGAAAATTCTCTGGAGAATGCCCCTGAGAAAGAATTTATTTCAAGTAAACAGAGAGTTAAATTCAATATGTTTGATTCAAGGGCCACGAGTCATTGATTTTAAGAATAGTTATTTTTAAGTAATGTCCTGCCACTCCTAAACATATGATTAGGCAACAGCTACTCCTAAGATCAGGTAAAAACTTTACAAGTTGCTCTCATTTACCAAAATTAAACATATCAGTAGGACACTAGTTGGTCTGTTGAGTTCACTTTGCATTTGTAAACAGACCATAGTGCTTGGCACAGAGTAGGTGCCTCTTAGGGCATTTACTAAATGAATATGGGTGTTGAGTAAAAGATAGATTTGGCACATAACAGTTAATCCAAGATCAAGATGCCATAACAGCAAGATTGTGCTAGAAGTTTTTAGCATTGTTACCTGCCATTTGATAAGCATTTGCTAAATGAAAATTATAAATACCCACCGTCATCACTTACACCTATGGAGAGGCAGATGGTCGTATGCCTCGATGCTTTCAGCATCTTTTCCAAGATACCTTATCACCTGCAGATGGACCATGGTAAAACAATAACATAACCATCAATGTTCTTTTATTATGCCATATTGGATATTCCCATGAGAAATCATAAGCATATTTTATGAAAGGTTGAAAAGGTTGAAAAATTCTTATCTAACAGATGACTATGGAACTACAGAGACATTTATACTTTCTATTATTGTGATCCTATGTTTGGTTCAAAAATTAAAACAGCATAGGACAATATAAGCAACATCAATAAACCAAATTATTCATTTCTGTGATTAAGAAAAATCTCTGTATTAAATAAGCACCCCAAAGAAATAGACCTCTGACTAACCATTTATTCTCTCATAACCCAACACTGTGTGATGCTTTTTAAGGATGCACAAAGTATACAGACATGAATTCATTATGAAATGTGTGATTTGGGAGGGAATGGGACAGTGCCAGCAATTGGTGACACAGAATGGTCACCAATTAAGAATTGGTCACCAATTAAGAAGCATTTAAGTATCAAATTTCTTAAGAAAACAATTTGTCTCTGTAAGATGACAGAATTAATTATTCAAATACAGAAAAATTTTCTCCAAAAAGGAAGGAAGGAAGGAAGGAAAAAGTTAATGTTTGAACAGCAGCAATTTTGCATTGGATACTTTATGTATTCTGTACCATACAATTCTCACAAAAATATCACTGATATTTTAACCTCCTCAGTTGCTCAAGGACAAGAGCTTAGTGTTATCTTCTTGATGACTTTAAAGCCCCTGTGTGCACTGCCTCAGTCTGGGCTCTAGAATCTCTGTGAATGTCTACCATGGTTCAAGAAAGAAGCACTGAGAAAAGTCTTGACTTATCCTCTAGAGAGGGGTAGAGGACAGATCCCCCAGACAGAGGAAATCAGGATCTAAAGTATGTAGCCAAGCTTGCGTACAGGTCCATGGAACTGAGGGCACTATGACTTCCTGTCCAAATCTTAAAGGGGGACAAGATGGCTGATAGTGATGGCATTCCAGCAATACCCTGATTCTGGGTCTGGATGGTTGCTAACTGGAAGGTTTGCAACTTTCTGAAAATATATGCACCTGTGTGCATTTCCTTTATGTGTACATGCTTATACACACACAGATAAACAAACACATAGATATATTAATATCTTATTTTGAAGTTTGCAAAACAAAAAAAATCAGCGTCCAGTGTACACTTATAACAAAGGAATCTGGGTTTAGCCTGAAGAGGGTAAGATAGCACTATGTCCATGAAATTGCACTTAGGCTTTGAAAAAAAGAAGATTCTAGCCATTGTTATACAGCAATATAAAAATAAAAATGTTTACAAAACTGTATAGAGGTCAAGTAAGTGTTTGTACATGAGAACATTGGGAAACCAACCAGAGGATCACTGAAGTGATCTGGACAAAGGAAGTCCCTGCTTTTGCAGGCCACTATGGTTTGTGAGTATAGGGAAAGCATTTACTAAAAATACATAAAATCAATAACTTTTACAAGGAAGCAAATGGTAAAATCTCACATCTTAAGTTAATATTGGTCATAACACAACTTTTTGCAGGAACACAAGTTACTCTTTATGATTAGATTACTTAAAGGGAGGTCCTGCTGTGAGAAAAGTTTTATAATTGGTTGTTTTTCTACATTTTGGGAAATGTACTTTTAACAACTTACTCTTTAACAGCAAAGTTAACATTTTGCAGTGCTTGTGAAGCCACTATTATAATAAGACATAGGGACTTTTTCAGGGATAGAGCATATAGCCTGTTGAAGATTTATATTCATTTCTCTAAATAAAGTGAGAATTTTTCAAGTTGCCTCACGATCTTGTTGCCTCTGATTACGAACTGTTGGGAGAGAGAACAAGAAAGAAGAATGTGATGAAAGTTGGGATCATTCTGATGATTTATAAAATTTGCTTTGCTTGATGGCAGTTGTCTACAAGGTGTCATCCACCAACCAGCAGCTGTAACATCACCTGGAAATCTGTCAGAAGTGAAAATTCTTGGGTCATACCCCAGACCTCTTACATGAAAAACTCTTGGAATAGACCCAGTACTCTGTGTTTTGTAAGCCCTCCTGGTGATTCTGAGGGATGTTACATTGTGAGAACAAGCACTTAAAACCTTCCACTTTAACCTTCCTGTTAATTGGCAACCATACAAGAGGAAACCACTCATTTTGTATTAGTCAGTGTTCTCCAGAAAAATAGAATACACGCATGTGCACACACACACTCAGTCACATTTACACAAAGAATTGACCATCTCAGTATCTAAGTACCTCTCTAATAAACCTAGTAATGTTTTAGATAGTTTCATACCTGCCATGAACATTACACATACACACACACAGAGCCCAATAAGAGTACCTGGCTCATATGATTACAGAGGCTGAGAAGTCCCTGAATATTTTATTCTATATATTGTTTTATTTCAATTTGCCAGTGAGCATTTCTAATTATTTTTTTAAAATATCTTAGCTCGAATCAATGTCACTTTGAGAAATAGGAATTAATTTAAAGAGTTTTTCTTTTAAATATGCCTTTCAAACTCCTTCTGCATTTTTTTTATGTATCACTAATAACCACTAACAAGTCACTTTTTATTTCAGAGATTTTAATTTCTCATATGGAAAAGGAATATGTCAAACTACATAATAGAAACAGAATTGTGAAACGTAATACTGCTATGTTCATTTTTTATGAGTATTTCTGATCTTCCCCAAATTTGTGAAATATAGGAAGATAAAGGACTTGGTATTTTTCAATTTACAAGTTCAAATTTTAGCAGATAATGCTTTAAAAATTAACTAATAACTCAGACCTAATGTTGGATTTCTAGCTGATAGTCACATAATAGCTCTTCATAATTACATATTTATAAAAACATGTAGGTAAATATATGTCAAATTCTCTCTTGCTCAAGGAGATTCATTCTTTTCTTCTACTCAGGTCTTCAACTGATTGGTCAAAGCCATCTACATTAGGACAACATGCTATACTCTAAGGCCTCTAATTTAAATGTCAATCTCATCTAAAAACTGTTAGATCATAGGTCTAGGCACTCTGGCCCTGTCAAATTAAGACATAAAATTAACTGTTACACTTTCTAATTTGGTACTCATTGCAGAGGCCTTCAACAATACTGAACTCAATTTGTAGGGTATGAGAAATAAACGTATGTGAGAATGAACACGAGGTTTAGCTTCTAGGTGGTAACTAATCAAATGTGTTTGAAAATTACATGAAATAAGGGACTCATCTAACTACAGATTCATGAAGACCCCAGACAATAATTGTCACAATTTGATGTTTTAGAATGGAAGTGTGATATTATTAAATTTAGGATAGAATAGCTTATATAGTTCTCTATATCACAGGGAATATTTGTTAAAATATGTAAAATTGTCATCAATTTGTTCACTACAGTTATTTTTTGTTAGATCCAATTAAATTTGGCCTGAGGAAACTTCCTTTGGAGTCTGACTAAATGAACTGTGACCTAGGTTAGTAGGTAAACACACTGAAACCTAATTCAGGAAGTTGCCCTTTGTAAGGAACAGTTGCGCCCCTGCCAATCACAGCAGCTGAGCTTCAGTCTACGTGGGCCACTAACTGTACAAACCAGATTCAATCAAGGTAAAAGCTGTGCTTTAACCACATTTTAACTTTAATCAAACTGTCTCTATACCTCACGTCCATTTCCTGTATGTCCCTTCCTTTTCCCTAGATATAACGAGTGCATGTGGTTGGAGGTAGCATTCTGAACCATTTTCGGTCCAGACGGCTATCTTATTCTAGAATTACACATAAAAGCCAATTAAGATCCGCAAAAATAGATTTGTCCTAATTTTGTTTTTTAACATAATACCACGATTAACCACTGCAAATGAAAACATAAACCAAATATATTGAAAAATGCATTTATGTTTAACTTTATTACCCTCTTCTTCTGTAACCTAGAATTACTATTAATATTAGACCTATACTTTAAGGTCGTAAATAGTAATAATTAGTATGCTTAGTTTTGTGGTCTGGTAGGACCTTGATAACTGAAATTCAGTTTGTTACAACAATATTTCCATAGAAATGTTTTCAAATCTTTCTGACACAAAGAAATATGGTTACTTTCTTAATGGAAAGAAAAAAAATTTTTTATTAAATCATAGCTGTGTACATTAATACTATCATGGGGTACAGTGTGCTGTTTTTATATACAATTTGAAATATTTTCATCAAACTGGTTAACATAGCCTTCATGTCATTTTCTTAGTTATTGTGTTAAGACATTAATATTCTACATTTAGAAAGATTCACATGTACCTTTATAAGAAGTATCTAAGCCTGGAAATTGTAACTACTGATTTATTTTCAGATAGGAATTCCACATTAGACTCTATTATACTCTATTCACATACAAACTCTGTGGCCTTGTGTGATTTACAAGCTATTGGGCCTGCAACTCCCACTCAATACCTGTGCTAAGCTGTTACTGGGCCTGCAAGTGGGGTAGAGGGTGGCTTTGGTCCAGTTAAATGGGAGATCAGCTTCCAGTTTTCAGACTTAGTTTGAATGGACGTCAAACAGGAAAGAACTTAAAAATCGCTCTTATCAAAATAGGCTCCAGAAAACACCGATCCCAATGGAGGGAATTAGAGAGTTAAGGAAAGAAATGCAAAGTGACATTGGGCAATTTAGAGACAGAATGAGCCCCCTCACCACCCAACATTTAGCAAAAAAGATGAAGACCCTTTCCAAACAATATAACAATGTGATAAACAGATGTGATCATACCAGGACAGACCAGAGGATGTGGGATCCAGTGAAGAGGGTCAAGAACAGAGTTTATTATTTTGGTCAAAATAACTAAGATTTCTATAATGGGCTTTGTCCCCCCAAATCCATGTGTGAAAGTCCTAACTCCCAGTACCATGGGATGTGACTTTATTTAGATATAGAACCTTTAAAGAAGTCATGCAGGTAAACTGAGGCACATGGGTGGATCCTAATCCAACATGACTGGTTTCCTCCCTGGAGGTTAGACACAGACACATGAACACATGCAGAGGAGTCCACATGAGGACAGGGGGAGAAGGCAGCCATTGGCAAGCCAGGCACACAGACTGCAGACCAGACACAACCTGCTGACATGTGGGTCTCAGACATAGAGCTCTGTCACTGGGAAAAAGTAAATTGCTGTTGTTGAAGGGATCCAGTCTCTGATATTTTGTTATGGCAGCCTGAGCAAACTGATACAGTTGTTACTAATTGCCTGGTGAGAAAAGCTTACTGGAGACATGACACAACAATGAAATGCCTTACGGTTCATTGTCTATTAGTGTGTTCAGTTTACTAACGAGGCTTATCTTTAAATCATCTAGGTTCCCATTTTTTTGTTTTATTTTTAAAATTATTTTTAATTGACAAGTAGTTTTACTTATTTATCACGTATGACATAATACTTTGAAATATATATACAAAGGTGGGTGCGGTGGCTTATGTCTATACTACTAGTACTCTAGGAGTCCAAGGTGGGTGGATAGCCTGAGCTCAGGAGTTCAAGACCAGCCTGAACAAGAGCAAGACCCTGTCTCTATTTAAAAAAATAGAAAAATTATCCGGGTGTTCTGGTGGATTCCTGTAGTCCTTGCTATTCAGGAGGCTGAGGCAAGGGGATCGCTCAAACCCAGGAATTTGAGGTTGCTGTGAGCTATAAAGTCACAGCACTCTACCCAGAGCAACAGAATGAGATTCTGTCTCGAGAAAAAAATAAATAAAACATATATATACATAGTGAAATGACTAAATGGAAATAATTTACATATCCATCACTTCACATCCTTCCCATTTTTTGTGATAAGAACATTTACGATCTATACTCTTTGTGATTTCCAAATATATAATACATTATTATCTATAGCCATTGAGTTGTACGATTGATCTCACAAAACTTATTCTTCCTGTGTATATGAAATTTAGAAAACAATTATATTTACAATCACTACCAAAAATACTTTGAAATAAATTTAACCAAGGAGATGAAAGAACTTTACCTAGAGTACAATAAAGTACTGATAGAAGCAATTAACAAAGCCCTAAATAAACAGATCGTTTTCCCATGTTCTTGGATTGGAAGAAATTACATTGTTAAAATGTCTATACTATCCAAAGGTATCTATAGATTGCAATCTCTATCAAAATTGCAATGATATTTTTCACAGAAATAAAGAAAATAATCCTAAAATTTGCATGGAGCCACAAAAGACCCCACATTATTTAAAAGTACACCCAGAGTTATGCTGTTGATTATTGCTTGTTTTACACGGCTATCTAACAATATTTTTGTACCCAATACCATCCACACTTTATCCTCCATTTCCTGCTAACATTCCTAGTCTCTGGTAACCATGATTCTACTGTTTCCATGAAATCAATTGTTTTTAATATTTAGCTCCCACCTATAAGCGAGAACATGTCCAATAGTCAAAGCAATCATCAGCAGAAAGAACAAAGCTGAAGGCATCAGACTATCAGACTTTAATATCTTATAAAAAGACATAGCAATAAAAACAGCATGGTACTGGCATAAAAATAAACACATATACCAAAAGAACAGAATAGAGCCCGGAAATTAGTACACACAATTATGTTCAATTGATTTTTGACAAAGGTACCAAGAACATATGATGGGGGAAGGAAGGACATTTATCTGCAATAAATGGTGCTGGGAAAACTGGACATCCACTTGGAAAAGAATAAAATAAGACCCTTATTTCATTTTATAGATGTTGTCTTGCAGTGGGCTACATCCTGATAAACACTTGGTAAACTGAAAATTTTGTGAATCAAAAATGTACTTAAAACATCTAACCTACTGATTATCATAGCTTAGCTCACCTACCTTAAATGTGCTCAGAGGACTTATATTAGTCTACAGTCACCCAACACAAAGCTTATTTTATATGAAAGTGTTAATATCTCACTTAATTTATAGAACACTGAAAGTGAAAAGCAGAATGGTTGGGAAATGACTACTTGACTTATATGAGTACTTGAAATACAGTTTCTAATGATTGCTTATCATTTTACATTTATCATTTTTAAATAAAAGAATTGTAAACCAAATCATCAGTAAGTTGGAGACTATCTGTATTTTTATTAAGTATCAAGTTAAAAAACAGTTTTATATATGTATGCGTTCCTGAGTTGCATGGTCAATCAAAAGTATTTGCTTCAAGATCTTGGTGTTTGAAGTAAGAAAATGTAGGTAGTATAAACCCTTTAAAGTTTCCTCCCTGGGTATATTTCTCCATGCTCTTATATGTGTAATTATTTGTTTATTTATTTATATTTATTTTTGTTGTTGCAGTTTTCGGTCGTGGCTGGGTTTGAGCCCACCACCTCCCGTATATGTGGCCGGCACCCTACTCCTTGAGCCACAGGCGCTGCCCACGTGTAATTATTTAACTAAAAATTGTTCATATTAAATAATTAAACTTACATTTGGAAATACATTAGACAAATACTCCAGAGAATTAATTTCACTTACAAAATGATATGCTTATCAGTAACATAAGAGTGTTCACCTACGAAAAACATGTTCTAGATAATATTTTTAATCATTATACTATTATAACATTTTAGGCATTGTGACCAGAACCTGAATTTGGGATATATCTATCTATTCAATATACCTGTAGATTTCAAATATGTCATTTGTGATTCGGTTAAAAAATAATAGATATAGGGCTTAGTTTTAATATAATTGATGTTTCATTATAAGTATAAAACTTAAGTGAATATGTGTAGGGTAAATCACAGGCTTGAAAACTTCAAGTTTTCAATTAAAAATGCTTTATAGAGGGTTTTGTTTTAAAAATATGTATCTACAAACATTGCACTACTATTTGATTATTTTATATTTAGTCCACAGATACTTTATTTGAGCAGCAAAGTACATTCAGTCACAAAAGTGGTGCGTCCACACTGACTTGGCACATCAAGAGAAAGTTCAACAGATCTTGACTTATAGCCTTAAATGGCTTTACTGAGCATCTACCATGTGACATCTGGCTTTACTGAGCATCTACCATGTGACAGTTCTAAGGGTAGATTACATCAGGGGGAGGAGTTTTTGGAGCCATGGTGCCCTTTCTAGCTTGTATAGGCTAGGTGTTCCTTCCTAATCAGAAATTGTGGTACCCATCATCTAGGCATTCACCATGTCTGTGTTAGGAACATTCCAATTCCACTTTTTCAGTTATTTGAAAGTACACCCTAATTTGTTGCTGATCAGGCAATTCACTGGCCTCAGCCTCCCAGAGTGCTAGGATTACAGATGTGAACCACCACACCTGGTTCAGACGTGAACCACCACATACTTAAGAAACAACTTTCTTAAGAGCATTGAAACATTCCCGCTCACATTCTTTATAGATTGCCTCAGTACCACAGTTGCACGGCTTATTTTGAACCCACAGGGAAGGTTTATTTAAAGATTTGAAAGTTCCAGGTTTTTGAAAGTATAGAAAATATGTTACCTTGAATCTGATATTATTTCCTAGGAAACAGAAATATACCAAAGGAATTATTTCAGGGTAATTTGCCACTCTGCAGAGAGTTTCTGAGTTAGTAACCTGTCTACCTATAAGTCAAATTTAGTTTCATTTGTAGTAAGATATTTTAAGATTTATATGTCTAGATAGAGAAATAGGGGAATTTTAGCTTCTGCTTCTATAATGAGAATATCTATAAAATATTATAAAATTGATCAAAATGAGCATAAATATTTTTCCATTGTATCAATAGAGTATACTGAGGAGATTTGTGAATTTAGTAATTTTTGCTTCAAAAATATTTTGTCTGAAAAGAGTCAAATACAAATTGCTATTTTTGTGTTACAGATTGTTTATATCATCCATATATGGGAACATAACTGTGCTACTTCAAGTACAACTACATTTAAATAAGATTTCTTTTATTGATATTATATGTCATCAAAATTCCTGTCCTTTGTAAAAGTCATTGGAAATTTAATATTGCAAAATTGCATTCTTACAATGACTTGGGGATTTTATTTTTTGCTTCAGTTTTGATTTAAATTCACATAATACTGTTATTGAGCATTTTTGAGTGCAGAATTGTCAGCCTACAGACTAAGCTTAATATTTTAAATTGAAAGATTTAGGTCAAGGAATGCACATATTGCTCTTCCCCCGAAATTATTTAAATAATCATTATGGAGGAACATAAAAGGAAATAAACATACACAGTGAAATAAAGGGAGACAATCTCCAATGGCAAGAGAATTTTTCAAATATCTGGAATAGAGAATGCCTGGAAGCATGAGAAAGAAGAAATTGACTCTAGCGATGTCCAGTTATGGTTTGGATTTTTTAGACAGTAGACAGACCAACTTTAGGCATTCTGGAAGAGAGCACATTAGAGAGTGTGCTTAAAATCAACACTGTGGAGGTGTCTAAAATGAGTCTACAGCTCTAGAAATTAGGTGAAGGAGAAGGGAAGGAAGGTTTGGATGCACAGAAAAATTGGAGTCATCAGCTGACTCCAAGTAAAAATTTGAAGCTGTCATAGGCCTTCAGATTCATCTCTATTTGAGGCAAGAGGGTATGCTTTTATAAATCTCAACTGGTCGTTGGATGCAGGCTTCCCGGAAAGGGTCCTGACTTTGGACAAGGCAGTTCAAAGTAGCCAGGTATACTTTAAAGTTCAATGGAAACCTTGCTGGGCTTGCCGGTGGAAGTATTTCCATTTAAGAAATCAGAATTTCCAGTTTAAGTCTTCTACAGGTTGTCAGCCAGTTCTCCCAGCACCATTTGTTAAATAGGGAGTCATTTCCCCAATTTTATGTTTTTGATTGGTTATAAAAGATCAAATGATGGTAAGTAACTGGGTTCATCTCTTGGTTCTCTATTCTGTTCCATACATATACCTCTCTGTTTTTGTGCCAGTACCATGGTGTTTTGATCACTACTAATTTATAGTATAGTCTGAGGTCTGATAGCGTTTTTCCTCCTGATTTGTTTTTATTTCTGAGTAATGTCTTGGCTAATCAAGGATTTTTTCTGATTCCATAGAAAATGAAGTATTATTTTTTTGAGGTCTTTAAAGTATGATAGCAGTGCTTCAATAGGGATTGCATTAAAATTGTATATTGCTTTGGGTAGGATGGACATTTTAACAATATTGATTCTTCCCAGCCATGAGCATGGTATGTTTTTCCATTTGTTAACATCTCCAGCTATTCTTTCCTCAGAGTTTCATAGTTCTCTTTACAGAGATCTTCCACGTCCTTTACCTGCACATGAAATATGGAGCTGGAACATATTCTTCTTGGCAAAGAATCTCAAGAATAGAAGAAAAAATATCCAGTGTGCTTGGCCCTCCTATGAAACCAATATATAAGCACCCACACTTCCATATGAAAGCTACATATGAAAGCTACCCAACTCCAGCCCAAGATGAAGGGGAAAGAGGAGGGGGAGGAGAGGTGAGAAGATGGGTGGAGGGAGGGTAATTGGTGGGGCCACACCTATGGTGCATTTTACAAGGGTACATGTTAAATCTACTAAATGTAGAATATAAATGTCTTATTAACACAGTAACTAAGAAAATGCAGTGAAGGCCATGTTAACCAGTTTGATGAAAGTATTTCAAATTGTATATAGAACCAGCACATTGTACACTATAATTGCATTAATGTACACAGCTATGATTTAATAATAAAAAAAAGAAATCAGAAATCATAACATTGTACAGAGTTATGAAAAAAGAAAAGAAACATATTCTCCAAGTAGATTACTAGGAGTAACGGTAAGTGACAACTTCCCTAGGTTTACCTCTTGATTCCTAGACCTATGTAGTCTATCTGTTGGGGGCACAATGCCATTTAATGGTTGTAGATATAAGAGATAGACTGTTTCCTGGAGAAAGATGCCTATCCTTACTGGGAATTTTCTCCAAAATGGCACCTCAGCCTTCCCATCATTCCAGCAGACCAGCAGCTTCTGATCATTGTGGTACATGATAGCACCAGGAGATGCTGTGGTCATGGGCCATGGTTATGCCTTTATTTCTATTAAGTGGGTTCGTTGGTCTGATTTTATGCTGTAAGATTCACTGGCAATGAATCAATCTATAAACCCTTTAATATTGATACTAAAAATAAGGAATTGTTTGTAAGATAAACAAAGTGATCAAGAAATTAAGAAATTTTTTAGTAAAATTAATTCTGGGTTAAAGTAGGCCACCGAGTGATCAGTTGATTTATTTAAAGGATGATACTATGATAAGGGCCCAGTGCTGATATCTCCTCTTAACAGGCTGGGCATTTGGTAGAAGCTGTAGATCAAATTTGGGGAGTAGAAACCACAGTGGAGCCTTCATGTACATTCAGGCTGCACAGTGACAGAGGCTGGCTAATAACAACTGACCAAGTCAGTCTACTTGATTGTTGAGAGCTTCATACATGACGAACGTCTTCTGATAGGCATTAGTATAATGTACAATGACCTTCACACTGTTTTTTACCACCTCTGGATCTAACCAGATTCTTCTTCCCAAGATCATCTTCTTGATCTTCTAATCTTCCTTCTTCCAGGTCCGTGATGGAGCCATTGGTTTCTTCCTCTTTGTGTGTTTCATTCTAACATCAGGTGACTCATATTTCACAAAATGAAAGCTCAGATACATTGTGAAAGTTCTGGCCAGTGGGAGGATTCTCCATCAATGCTCTTTGTTCAAGGCTACCCCTAGGTGGGCCTATTCTATAGCTATATTTTATTTTAGTTTATTCAGATACATAGAGACAATTCCTATTCGTTTCAATTCACTTTTGAACCAAGTGTGGCCATTTTCCTTCATCTGCTACACAAAAAGGAAGGGCCTTTCCAATTAGGGGACAGGAAGAGTTATCATGCTTTTGTCAGCCATTATGCAGAAGTCTCTGAAGAAAAGTGTGACTTCAGTTATTACCTCAATTCTTAGTCATTTTTCAAGGGTCACTCTGGAAAGTGTTATCAAATGCTGAGGCAGGCCCAGAAAGAACTTATAACTAGAAGCTTTTAGCTAATTACAAGTTTTGCAACCAGAAAGCAAGTCTTGTCTTAAAGGACTATCTGACTTGCATATATTCAACAATATACAAATTTTATTTTTGTTTTTATAGATCACCATTAACAATTAAAAATAAAATTTATATGCAATATTTTTTCTAATCCTATTCACAATTACTTCTACCTTCTTGAACATATGGTGCATGTTTATAACAGCTACTAATTTCATCAACTTTGTTGTGACTTATCGTCATTTGATTTTTGATAAGCCTATTAAAAACATTCAGTGGGGAAAAGACTCCATATTTAACAAATGGTCCTGGGTGAACTGGCTGGAGACTTGTAGAAGACTGAAACTGGACCCATACTTTTCCCCATTAACAAAAATTGCTTCTCACTGGATAAAAGATTTAAAGTTAAGACATGAAACTATAAAAATACTAGAAGAGTGCAGGGAAAACACTTGAGGAAATTGATCTGGGAGAATATTTTATAAGGAGGACCTCCTGTGCAATTAAAGCAACACCAAAAATACATTACTGGGACCTGATCAAACTAAAAGCTTCTGCACAGCCAAGAACACAGTACGTAAAGCAAGCAGACAGCCCTCAGAATGGGAGAAGATATTTGCAGGTTATGTCTCTGACAAAGGTTTGATAACCAGAATCCAGAGAACTCAAACTTATTAATAAGAAAAGAGCCAGTGATCCCAATTCACTGTGGGCAAGAGACTTGAACAGGAGCTTCTCTACAGAAGACAGGTGAGCTTATGAGGGCCAACTGCAAGGAGACCCCATGATCCTGCACAAGCCCAGGTCATCAGGAGATGAACCAGTCACTTATTTCTCAGTAAGAGAGAAAAAAAGGCACTGTTTGTTAAGTGTGGTACTCTGACAGTGGCATTCCATTTCATTTGTTTTTTCATTTCTTTTTGCCTATGAGACCTCTTTCCCTTTTACCTTCACTTTCACTCTTTCCATTTTTCCTTACCGAAGCCTGTTTTCCCTCTTTCTTTTGCCTCATTTTATAGTATCTGTTGTGGGAGTTTCACACCAAGCACATTTCTCACATTGTTTCATTTCTCCTCTTTTCTGTTTCCTTGTCTTCCCAGAATCTCATACAGCATAAGGCAGTCTGCTCCAAGCTTTGCCCTTTGGGGGAGGGACTCCAACTGGAGGTCCATACATGGTCAGGGGCTCAAACCAAACTTCCAGCACCCAAGAGACTAGGAAAAAAACTTTGCCCTTCTAAACTGCTGGTTGTCTCATTAGCCAGGAAAGAATTCTCTCAATTAATGGATTCTGACTGGGGTAACTCCCCAATATACCCCAAGGGAGGCTCTCCAGAAGAAGGTGTCAGACTGCCCATTAAGGTGTCAACCAGTGGCTTTGCTTCTTTTTCACCCTCTCCCCATGTTTGGCACACATTCTGTTCTAAAAAACAAAACAAAACAAAAGAAGGGAAGCATTACCCCTCCCTACTCCATTTTGTAAACTTTGGATATCTTTACACTTCTGATGCATTTTTCTCTTATCTTCTTTCATGTGTTCTATACCCCGGATTAAATATTTTCTAATTGTTTTGGCCAGAGAATTTCAGTGGTATCCTCACCCCCATTCTGTACTATTTGGGACCTTTTCTACTTTATTCAGGAGCTTCATTTGCAGTGATCTCATCAAGGTTTTCCACCAGCTGAGAGCAGCCTTTATATTTTTTGTTTATTTTTTACCCACAAATTGCCACTGTGCTAGTTTAGATACGGGTCAGTCTCCTACTAAAGAACAAAGGGCATAAAAATTATAACTCCAGAGACTCCTCTGTGCCTCTGGATGTAAAGTCCCTAACCGGGACCTAAGACATCTCCTTGCTATCATTTGTCACCTGTGTCCATGGTACCTGAGAGGAGATAGTTTAAAATTAAGAGACTGGGAGAGAATTGATAGTTGGCTACATCAATCTTTAGGAGTATAAATGTCCAACATTTAACCTCCTGGAATATGTGCTGCACACATGGCTTTGTGGCCAATTCAACCCAGTGGCCCATCTGCAGCAGAGGTACCTTCTCCAAATCTCCCTAAATAGTCCCCTAGTAGCACTTCTGTTAACTCCACTGTAAAGGAAGAACCCTCCCAGGTAAAGGAGAAAAGCAGTCACCCAACTCACAGCCAAGTGCCCTGGCTTCTTCCCCACCCAAGTCTCATGAATTATCTCGTGAGACCATGCTCACTCAAGTCTTGCAAGAAGACTCTGAACATGAAGATATTTACTGGCTTTTCCTGTTCAAATTTTTGAAAGCAGAAGGGGCCCAAAATATGTTTTCCTCCTCTTTAAACTTATGAGGGACCTCGGAGTAGCAGTTAGAGAAAATGGCATACAGAATGGCTATACCATGGGTCTCATAGATAATATCTCCAATAGCAATATCACGACCCCTTCTGACGGAAGATTTTTAGTTAAAACTGTTACTTTCCTTGCTCAATATAACGTTTGGTTACATGAATTTGAAGAAAATTATCTCCATATTGTTGAAAAGAACAATGGAACTAGAGACAGTGATATCACGTTGGATATGCTTGCTAGCAGAGGCACAATTTCCAGGACAGAACTACAAGTTAACCTAGCTCAGAGGGTCTTTGCTCCACTGCCTCTTTCAAACTCTGGTGTAATGTACTAGTTCCCCTGCAGGCACATGTGCTAACATAGGCCTAAAGAGCCCTATTTGGATTTTATCTTCAGCAAGTTATTGATCAACAGATTGATCACCCTGACATTGGCGAAGTCCCTCTAATGTGTGAAGTCTCCTTTTTATTCAGTCTGTCTCCCTTGTTAGCCCCCAGCCTGGGTTGGGGTCCCTTCAAAACCCCAGCAGCCATCCAAATATTCTAGTTAATCAGACATTAAGAATGATGAAATACAGATCAATAGACAATATTGTAATACCCACGATTATGACTAAAATAAAATAATCAACGAATGAGTCATCACTACACTCAACAACAATCTCATAAAACTAATGCTGGGTTTAAGAAATCACACACGTGAAATTAATTATAAGATGTCAGACATATGAGTACTGTGTGGTTCTTTTCATAAAACTTAAAAACAAAACAGACAATACTAGTCTAAAATTTTAGAAATTGGGTTAAGGGTTATGTTGTGTAGAATGAAGAAATGTAGGAATTTGAAGTTAGCACAAGGGCATCATATATATATGTATATATTTTTGGTAATCTCTAAATTTTTGACTTGAGTGATCACGTATCAGAGATATATTCACTTTGGGACCATTCACGGAATAGTCTATTTCTTGATTTACAGGCTTCTCCTTGTCTGTTATATTTCAATTAAGTAGAAAAAATAAAAAGAGAAAGAAAAGACAAAGAAGAAGGGATTCTAAAAGAGGGAAAGAAAATGTGCCAGACCTAATAAATGATGTAAGAATTTAAATTGAAGGCATTCCCCAAATTGGCATGCAAAAGAAATCTTAAACCCCTACAGATAAGTTTACTTTCTGAACTTTCAATGTGCTAGGAATAAGGAGAAGCTTTTAAAAACTTCAAGACTGCAAAGAACTAGCAGGTCAGCACCAAAGAAGCAAGGATAAGACCAGTATTTTTAGCAAAAACTTTAGATTATAGAAGATAAAAATAAAATAACTTCAAATTTAAAGAACGATCGTATTCATCCTGCTCTTCTACTCTGAGACAGACTCTTTGTATACTATTATATAAATGGAAAATAAGTGCATTTTCATAAATGATAGCATTTTAAAGAATTCTCCTCCATACATTTCAGAGGAAGTTACCCAATACAGAAGAGAGAAAGGAAGCCATAGAATTGCAGAAACTATGGTCCTGTCTGAAGGAAATGAAATCCTGTGATGATGATTCAACCAGGCCTTGAAAGTATTTATATTAGGACTAAATGTCAGTGGCTAGTAAATGGTTCTCTAAAAGAGACGCTTGGCTAGTAAACAGTGAAGGGATTGAATGGATAAAAAGCTAGATGATACCACTGATGTAGAAATAATTATGTTTATTTTTCTCACCAGAAGATAAAGCAATTAAGAGAAAATTCAGAAAAAATAAACACATAAAACAAAACAACAACAAACTAAATGCAAGTAACAGAAAGTCAAGGTCTACATATGAAGCCAAGTAAAATGTGTTATTATTTGGCACCATTAATGGAGTTTAAGGAGATGGAATTTTGCTTGTCCTTGATGTTAGGAACATTCCTCTATGAGTGTGCCACTCTTGTCCTGACATCGGACCTTAGAGGAGCTGGTAAATTAAAGAAAGAAATGTTTCTTAGCTCTGATGTAGCCTTTTATAATTAAAAAAAAAATACTTAGATACTGAGGTTCATATAAATGAAAATTGGTTTTCAACCTTCAGAAATTATCTGTAGACAAAGGACTAAATGCATAATCATTTTAACAGGAAAATTACTAACCCTGAAAAGACATGTATATAAGGAGCTGCCTCTGTTGAAAAATAGAACAAGAATTAATAAAGAGACCTGGTGGGGATGTAGGGATGCTAATATTTATACTTAGGGAATTAGGGGAGAATTTCCAAAGGAGACTGAACAAGAAATAGATGACATGTATCACTTACAGTTACAAAATAATCAATCGAGACATTAAAAATAGTTTAAAATTGTTACCCAGTGAGTATGAGAGGAGATCGGAGAAGTGACAGGTAAAATAAATTAGTTGTGTCCTCAACAACCATTGCATGAGAGAAAAAAGATAGAAAATGTTAAGACATTATGCATGAACTCTCTATGCAATTTTTAAAAAAAATTATGGCCATTGCTATCAGATACCCACAGATTAGTATGGTTAAATGTAGCTGCCTCTGGAAACTTGAAGAAGTTTTAGAGGGAATAGGGATTTTCAATGTCAATTCTTGGATATAATTATTTAACATGTTTAACAATAGTAGTTTATAATTTTGAATTATCTGCCTGCCCTTTAATATGAAACTTTTAATAATAGTTACTCACGTTCTTTTTCCGTGATTTCTCTTTGAAAAATCTTCACTCTTAGGTTAGTAATGAGGTCATTTCCTTAGCTGACCATCTAAGATAGTCTTTAAACTCTCTCCCCAAATTATTTGATCTTTTTTATAATTTAGAAAAATTCTGGCCAACCTTTCCATAGCAGTAGGACTCTTTTGGGTCAACTCGTATTTTACTGTTCACTCATACCAGAAGGAGTTGGAGGGATGGTACAAATTAAGCGAAGTCAAAACTAAGATCTGTGGGTTTGGCAATTCCTGTTTCAACCAATTGATTATGCTTTGAATTTCTGAGTCTGGCTGCTGTGGTGTCCCTTTCTACTACATTTACTCAGTCAGTCCTATCCATTAATCTTAGTTGATGAAGAAAGGGGAACCTAAGGTGTAATATTTAGAACACACTTAGAGTAAACTCATATATATACATTTGCAGTTTTTGGCCTGGCCAGGGTTTGAACCCGCCACCTCTGGTATATGGGGCCAGCGCCCTACTCCTTTGAGCGACAGGCACCACCCATAGTAAACTTCTATCTATTGTGTTGCTTTCTCCATCCAGTTGGGTATTACCTTTGTAAAGCATTAGATGACCTCCATTCCTCCCTTACTTTTCACCAGGCAAGTCATACAGAAATAATTTCTCAATAAATATCCATTAAATATATTACAATTTAGAAGAAACTAGATATATTTACAGCTATAATAGTACAACAATATATGCAGTCATTTAGCAAATGAAAGCCTGGCATATTCAAAAGTTAAAGACAACATAATTTGCCACAGTGGTTACTTTCCTTTAGGACAGGAGACATTTGACAGGAGACATTTCCTTGGCATATGGCTGCAAAAAGACATTGGCATTTTCTTTATGAAAAATAATTCTTTTTTCTGGTAAAACATGGATTTTACTCAAAACTTTCCCATGTCGTTTTTCTTGAACACTGCAGAGGTAGTTGTTGCTAGGGTCAAACACAGTATGATACTGATCAATCAATGGCATCTTCAACTAATCTCATAAAGTGTGTTTCTGACACATTTCCGCTTGTTTCCATTTTATATAACAGCATCGTGTGCATTCAATGTAGGAACATATTGCTCATTAAGTTGCTATCAATCTTTGGTTAGGTACATTTAAAAGATGTTGAGGAAATTGCATCTATAATGATGTAATCTCCCACTTGTTGGTTTTCATTTTCCCCATGGTACTGCAAGTATTGATATCAGCAAGCTGACTTTAATTGGCATCATCCAGATAGCATCTCTTAAGATAGGTTCCCTAAAATTGAGAAAATCCCATGTACTATGTTGTTGCTTTTATAAACTGATGTAGAACTCACTGAGAGATTCTTAACATTTATTATTAATGTGCATTTTATCAGTATTCCATTAAGGAGTCATAATGTGACATGTAATAATAAAATGGATGATAGTTAATTTCATAGAAAAATTTGTGACACACATCTTAAGAAACTGTGTGCTCCAATTATTTATTTATTGAGTTCATTTCACTTATGACATAGTAGTTAACAGAAATGCTTTGAGTCAGGGAGCCTAGATTTGAATATTGGTAAATATTGGTAATTTACCACCATTGTGGCACTCAGCTTTTAAAATCTATAATAGCAGAAGATGTTAACAAATGGGGGAATATAACATGCTCATGGCTGGGAATAACTGCCATTGTTAAAGTGTCCCTAATACAACCCAAAGCAATCTACAGATTTAATGCAATCTCCATTAAAGTACCAATGTCATACTTTCAAGAACTTGAAAAGATAGTACTTCATTTTATATGGAAACAGAAAAAACTCTGAATAGCCAAAACATTACTTAGAAATAAAAACAAGTCTGGAGGCATCACTTTATCAAACTTCAAATTACAATACAAATCTATAGAGATCAAAACAGCATGGTACTGGCACAAAAATAGAGACAGAGATCTGTGGACTAGAATAGAGAATCTATAGTCGAATCTAGCCACATATTTCCATCTGTTCTTAGATAAATCAAATAAAAGCATACAATAGGGAAAAGAATCCCTATCAAATAAATGGTGCAGGAAGAACTGTTTAGCTACATGTAGAAGACTGAAACTGGACCCACACCTCTTACCACTTACAAAAATTGACTCTCACTGGATGAAAGATTTAAAAATAAGACACAAAACACTAAAAACACTAGAAGAAAGTGTTGGAAAAACTCATGAATATATTGGCCTGGAAAAAGATTTTATGAAGACCCTCCTTGGCAATTGGAGCAACATCAAAAATAAATAAATGGAACATGATCAAGGTAAAAGCTTCTGCACAGCTCAGGGTACAACAACTAAAGCATGCAGACCATCTCAGAATAGAAGATATTTGCATGGTATGAATCTGGAAAAGGGTTGATAACTAGAATCCACAGAAAACTCAATTTAATCAACAAAGAAAAGAGCAAACAACCCCATATATAAGTGAACAAATGATATAAATAGAACCTTCTCTGAAGAAGACAGATGAAAGGCCAACAAACATATGAAAAATGCTCTTTGTCCCTAATCATCAAAGGAATGCAAACCAAAACCATCCTGAGATATCACCTAATCCCAGTGAGAATATCTCACATGACATAGTCCCCAAATGCAGATGCTGGTGTGGATGTGGAGAGAAGGGAACATTTTTACACTGATGGTGGGATTGCAAATTAATATACTTGCTATGAAAAGAGGAATGAAGACTCCTCAAAGTAATAAAAGTAAACCTCCATTTGATGATGCAATCCTATTACTAGGCATCTACCCAGAAAAAATAATATTTTACTTAAGGACATTTACACTAGAATGTTCATTGTAGCTCAATTTACAATCACTAGGATGTAAAATTAACGCAAGTGTTCATCAACTCATGAATGGATTAATCAACTGTGTATGTATACTGAGGAATACTATTCAGCTGTAACTCAGTCTTTTGTATGTACCTGGATAGAGTTGAAGAACATTCTTCTTAGTAAACTGTATCACAAGAATGGAAAAGCAAGTATCCAATGTGAGCAATATTAATATGAAACCAATAAACAGACAACTATATGCCCACATGAAAGAAAAACCCAATTATATTAGAGGGTGGAGGGAGGAAGAGGAGGGGGAAGGGAAAAGGGAAAAACGGAGGGAGGGGAATTGGTAAACTCTCACCTAACGGGCACAATGTGAGGGTATACAGCACACTCCCTGGGTGGGGGTTCAACTACATCTCAAACTTTACCTAACAAACAAACACTATAACCTAATTATTTGTACCCCCATATTAAACTGAAATTAAAAAAAAAAAATATATATATATATATATAAAATGGGAGGATAATAGTTTGTCTACATAGCAAGGTTGTTATAAATACTAAATAAGTATAAAAATATGCAAAGCATGTAGATTGCTCATAGTATAGACTACGTACGTGTATGCTTTTATTTTTTTTTCAGTCATTCATGTTTAGTTTATTCAACAAATAGTTATCAGGAATATACTATGTGTCAGCAGTTTTGCCAAGATTTCTAATTTTTTCGGATATCTAAAGAATCTTAGACACATTATTTCAGAACACTGTAGATTCCAGAAGTAATGGCTATTTTTAAGTGGCTGTTGTGTACTAAAAAACTGTTAAGTGCTTATGATATGCAAAGATATTCAAGATGCATTACCAGTAAAGAGAAAACAGTACTATTTATCATATTACATGAATAAGTAGAAATATCATCCCAAACTCAGAAAAGAGTTTTAGGGAGGAAAAGCAACATAGTGCTTGAGCATTTTGAATAAGGTAATGACTCTGACAATGTATTATTTCTTGTTTCTGTGTCTCATTTCACTCTCTCTTACAACAATTTATCTGTATGTCTTTAGTTAAGATTCTCATGAAGTAAAACTACATGGGAACTTTCTTTTGCTTTGAGATATCACACAGTAGGAAATATTATCAGTAAATGATTAGATACTTGCATTTCCATTCTTGTGATATTTTACTAAGGAGAATGTCCTTCAACTCCATGCAGATTAATACAAAGATGTAGTCTCCTCTTTTTTTTTTAATGGTTGAATGATTTCTGCCATGCAACATTAAAGAACTGTTTAATGTTTAGTATTGCAAAGAACAGATTTGTTCCCAAGTAATAGTCCTGTAGGAACTATTAACATGAAGCTAGAGACCCTCAAGGAATCAATAATGACCATCCTGTTCACCTATCTGTTACATTGCTCATGAACTATTCCCCCTCAGCTATCCCTTACTGAAATGTCCTTATGTATTATCAATATATACCAATTAAGGGCAATTTACCATTTTTTCTCACTTCACCACTTACATATCACAAACTCAGTCTCCACAGGCTGTGTCTCATGCTTGTTGATCCTCTTATAAGGCACAGATTTAAATATTTGGAGTCTCGCATCCATGACAATCTAAAAATAAACATGTTGGTGATGCCGTACGTGTTAATATCAGAAGAGCTTCAAGAAAACACTGTCCTTTGTTCAAGAGACAGCATAATAACTACAGTAGAATTCCAAAGTTGACTACCTCCCTATATTAACCATTTCCCTAAGTTGACCTAATTTTCATACATTGGGCATGCATGGCAGGTATGTATCAGTACAGTAGGATTAGTTCAGTTAGGTCCTTATGTTGAACACCTCTGTATGGTGACAAGTTTGTTACAGTTCCTTGGGTGGTCAACTTATAGAGGTCCTACTATCTAGACCTAAGACGTTAGACTGAAAGAAAGCTGATGCTTAAGAGAATTTGAAAAAATAGAGGCAGCCATTTTAGTACAGGCAAGCTGTTGAACCTGAATTCCACTGTACCCATCCAGTGTCTATTTGCTCTGGCTGCGATGAAGACCACCATATTTCAGCCAGTTCACTTTTCAAGAATGAGTAATGTCAAGCAAGCCCTGCATTCTATTCAAATATTTGGCCATATTGTTTTAAACAGCCCTTGAATTTTTTGCTCATGCTGTTCATGTTTTGTAGAATACCAAGCTGATTATTGTCATCTCATTCAAATTCTCCCATTCTTCAAGAAGCAGTTCCATTACCTTAACTCTCTCAAAGGCCTTCTTAAACATCTTCACCTGAAATAATTCCTACCTTCACTAACTAGGATCTTTTTGAGTACCAAGAAATGGCCTTGGACATTTTATCTGCTCTATTGTTGAATAAGTTATATCTCTTCTGTGGCTTCATTCTTAATGGGACAATGGAATCTGTTTGGGGAGACTCTGAACTGTGTTGCAAAAAACATTGGAAATGCTTTGGAAACAGAGACACACGGTGCATGCACATAGCGACCTTTATCAAGTGATTAAATTGCTTTAAGTTCCAATCCTGTTATTTCCAAGAATGAGTAGGACATCTATTTTTAAATTTAAAAGACTTGGTCTCGCCGAGATGGTAAGGGCTCAACATTTATCAATCTCATCATTTTCTTGATATCAGAGACCATGTTTTGTATTCCTTTTACTTTCCATAGTACTTAGATTAGTGTCTTGCCATTTACTTTGGAACTCTAATGTGTGGCATTGATTTTGTTCAATAAAGAAAAGGGAAATGTGACTTGCTAAAGCATGGCAAAGGAACTATGTGGGTATTTTGATATAAAGCATGACACACTGTCCCACTGCTATCGATCGCAGGGAAGCAGCATTGGCAGCTGGGTTGTGATGGGGCCCATCAATCAGAAATGGGCTGAAGTGGGTAGATCAAAAACATTAGGCAGCCAATGAGGAAAGAGGCAGAACATTAAACAAATTTAGGCTTTGCCAGCAGTATTCTGAATCTCCAACGGGAGGACAAATTACAAGTTACATATCCTTACAAGCGAAAGGACTTTATGTCATGGAGTTGTCTTTAAGCTTCATTTATTCATACAAATCACACAGTCAATGATAACCCCTTTGTAAGAAGAGAAATGCAGATCTTCAAAAGCTGAAATACATTCAAATGCAAACGAAAGTGCAGTTTTGCCTCATGCAAAACAGCTCTCTTGATGCCTATCGCGCCTCTTTTTGCTCCCATTTTCAATTATATTTTCTTGCACTTGAGAAACTCGACTGGAAGCAAGAGGATATTTTGGATGCTTGAGGCGTTGAGAACTGATATAATTAGGATGTGGAGTGAAATTGTTTTGATTTGGGGTTCAGTTGTTCCAAGCAAGAGGGGTTGTCCTGGGTGCGAACACAAGAGCTTTTCTGCTCCACTTCACCCACCTTGCCTGAGAAAATCAATTGTTTGACAATTAAACGTGGAACCCACTGCTGATCCACAGCAGGTATTGACAGGTTGTGATTAGACACCCAACTGCAGCTGTTGTGCTCCTGCCTGACTGCTGGTACTGATTGCTGTGGGATTCTAGTTCTGATTACTATGGAATTTGATTTAGGTACTTGGAATATAGAAAATTATAAGCTAAGCTGTAAAACAAACATGAACTATTCTTTTGTATTTTTAAGGTGATTAAAAAGCCCATCACCTGTGGTGATAATACACCTCTAATTGCTTCATATTAGTCTCACAATTCCATCCCCCACCTCCCGGTAAAGGACTTAGAATGTGTACTTTAGCTAAGATTCTATTTTTCTAAGTAAAACTACATAATTCTATGCATCATGTATTTCTCTGAAGTATATGTTTGCCCTTAAGATCAATGGGAGTAAACATTTTGATGGGGCTGCAAAAAGGTTAATTTGATCTTGCGCTGATGAATGCTGTGGCACAACTGATGGTGGGTGAACCTGATGACCTCTGAGATCCTATGATTTCATGGCTGGAGAAGGGTGAAACTGACATCATTGTTATTAATAGGGAGAGACTGGCCCCAAACCCCAATGTTCTCTAAGCTGTACATAACTAAAGAATTTCTTTGTTCAGCAAAACGGCTTTGTGCATTCAGGGGTGGTTAAAATACACTGAGATTCTGGAAACCTCGGTTGTTCTATTCCTTGTTGGTTCTCTAACTAGCAATGTGACCTCAGCCAGCTCACTTAACCTCTCTCTCTTCCTTTCCTTGCATGCAAAATAGAAAGAACAATACCTGCCTTTTCTAACTTTCAGGATTGTTTTCCAATTCCACTGAGATAAAACATGTGGAAGTGTTTCGGAACGTATCGTACTGCATACAAATGGAAGTTAATAATCATTGCCAACTCTGTTTATGACTCTTTTTCTTTCAAAGGCTGTCCTTGCTCAAAATGAGTCATTCCTCCTACTGCAATTACTTCAAACTGATTATGTGTTCATTTTTCCTCCCATGGCATTCTACAGCCACACCACATCCACTATAGGATTCTTACTTGCGTCCTTACAATTTTTCTTTTGTGCACGGCTTTCTGTCTTCCCAAGGAAGCTGCCTGTCATTCCAGAGTGTTTTTTGGACATACACATTGCCCATTAAATACGTTTTCTCAGCTCAGTGGAATCAACTTTTAGTAAAGTACGTGAGTACATTTGACAATGTGCCATGTTCCCAGACCTTGTTCTTAGCCATATGGTGTTGTAAATTCAGTGAGTTATATGTGGCGCATAGGTGATATTAATAAAACTACCTAAGAAATTTGATATGGTGGTTGTAGAAATTCTGAGTCTGAGGAACTTTCACCGTAACTTACAAGTCAATCTTTTATGTTAAGAAGCCTCTTATCCTGTAAAACCATCTACCTATGATTACTTTCCCCTGTTTGGTACCCAGAAAATAGACCAAGAAACATATTGCATTGCTCATATGTTTTTTTCCATATTTGTAGGACTTTAACCTTGTCTAGTTCTATATCTCTGATTCTTACCCTTAAAGCACTTATGTTTCTTATGGAACAGCAATGTTGTCAGAACTTATCCATATACCTAGGACACTAAGCATTTATAACCTTTACCGGATTATTGTAATATTGCTAATGAGATTTAAGTCTAGCAGGCCATTTATGCAAATAAAAAATTTTGAGGTGCCACAGCTCTTGGGTGTAGGACACAATTATATGAAGGACTTTATCTAACAAATGCAATCAGTGTAACCTAATCCTTTGTACCCTCAATGAATCCAAACCAATTAAAAAAAAAGATTTGGGGGAAAAGTCTTCTCCCCTTTTACAGTCCACAGATCCTGTGGGAATTCCATCTACCCAGAAAGGTCTTGCTCCAGGAAAATCACAATATCTGGCCCTAACCTTAGTAGCAGTTCACAATTGATGGGAAGCAGGACCTCAGTGGGTCTACCACATAACAGGTCCCCAGAAGGGAATCAGGCGAGGGAAGGACATGAACACACTGCTGCTGTTCTATTACTTATGCACTTCATTTTTTCCTTACCCAGGCTATAAACATCACTTCAGATTAAAAGACGCTCTCTACACAGGTGGTCTGAGAAATCATTAGTAATAGGAGCAGTGATTGTGCTGAGTACATTGTGGTGCCTGTGCAGCTGTCTGCATGCTGGGCTGTTTGTGTCTGGGAGGAGGGTGTAGTTGTTTTTTAGAGCAATGGGCCCAGGCTCCCTGGTAAGGGGTTTTCAAATTTCCATCCTCACCCACCATGCCCTGGAGAATTTAGAAACAAGGAACTTATTTTGTGATGAGATTATTATGTCCCAAATGGTTGACTATATGGGATTTCTATGAGCTCAGGATTCATAGTCTATTAACCCATATAAGCCAGGGGTGTTTGGCAGGAGAAAAAGAGATGGTTTCACACACACACACAAAATATATTTCAGAAAATCTGCAGACCTATTTGAAGATGGAAGATGTTAGAGTGGTGGGGTGGCACAAGGTAGTTGCTGAAATTAGTAAAGAGAGCAAGACCAAGTAAAATTTTAG
This sequence comes from Otolemur garnettii, assembly GCF_000181295.1. Lineage (NCBI taxonomy): Eukaryota > Metazoa > Chordata > Mammalia > Primates > Galagidae > Otolemur > Otolemur garnettii. Next base: position 988,557 of record NW_003852429.1, on the reverse strand, counting down.
CAGGAAAGGAAAGGTTTTTGTAACGGCCAGGGTAGCAGGGCAGGCCTTGTCTTAAAAACTGCAGACACTATGGGAAAGTGCGTCCTTTGGGTTTTATACACAACTTTGGGCAGTATCAGCTATATCTTGCAAGTCTCCCAGAGTCTTAATAACTCTGTTCTCAAAATAGCCCACCTTCAAGGTCTTGAAAACAACCCACCCACAAGATCTTAATCCCACCTGTAGGGTCCTAATAAGTCTCCTTCCTGTCACAGCCCAGGCCAGCCTGACCCAAAGCAGCTCAAAATAGCCTAACGGCATCCGCCAAGTACTCTGCTCTTATCTAGCTGGCTACCCAGCAAAGACAGAAAGACAATTTCTCCAATATACCTTACGATTGATGCAAGGTCTGACTGAAAAATAATCTTTGGACTATGAAATAACTGAGCTATCCCAAAACCCAGTGAGCCCGATTTTCCCTGACGACTACTTCTTCATAAAAAAATACCCTTTCTGGGTTTGGCTTCACATAAGCCACACTTGGATGACATTATAACCAACTACAAGGACAGCATCTCCAAACATTACATAATATTATGTCTATAAATTCAAAGACCAGGTTCCAAGGTTATATTCTTGGAGACCAGATATGGATGGCATTATCAGAAATGGAAATTTTTTGAAAGTCAAAACTCTGGGTTACATGGACATACAAAGAGTTTTGATCTTTCTTTCTTTCTTTCTTTCTTTCTTTCTTTCTTTCTTTCTTTCTTTCTTTCTTTCTTTCTTT
>NW_003852429.1:936911-987574 GCF_000181295.1 Otolemur garnettii | reverse complement strand
TTTTTTTGTTGTAGTTGTCATTGTTGTTTGGCAGGCCCAGGCTGGATTCAAACTCTCCAGCTCTGGTGTATGTGGCTGGTGTCTTAGCTGCTTGGCTACAGGCAGCAAGCCGATTTTTGATATTTCATTGATATCTACCATACAGTCAGACGTCAGTTGTTCAGTCCTTATTAATATCCTAACTTTGAAAAGCAGAGAGTTAGAATCTTAGATATATTCAAGGGACTATCAGGGCGAAAAGGCCTCTTTTGCAGTATCAGCTGGGAGATAACAGCCTCTGCTCATTTCCTAACTCATGGGGAAATCACAAAACTTGTTTTTGTAATCTCGAGCCTGTGGGCAGCCTGCCTTATCTTGCAACCCCTGCCCCTTCTGCTGGCTCCACTCTGCATTACTTTCCTTTGGACTTGTCCATCTCCACTAATGAGAAGGAATTAGGGCAAACACATACTTCCTCTATCGGCCTCCTCTTTTTGTACCTACCATCAAAGATTAATTCATTAAGTTAAGATGCAGGTTTTCAAATTTTTAAGAAATTTCATCAAGATGGAAAATATATGTTCATTTGGCAAACCATGGTGCCCAGGTAGTTGGTCACATGCTATTTTAAATGTTTCTGTGAATTATTTTTATATTAGATTAACACTGAAATTGGTAGCTCTTGAGTGATGCAGATTCCCCTTCATCATGTGCTCAGGCTCAGCAATGCCACTGAAGGCCTTAATAGAAAAAGACTGAACTCCTAGGAAGAAGGGGGACTCTACCAGAAGATGGCCTTTCTACTTGAACTGCAACATCTTCATTTCTTCCCTGGTCTCCAGCCTGCCACCTGCCCTGCAGAATTGGGACTTGTCACTTTCCATAACAATGTGAGCCAACTCTTTATAATCTTTAGATGGACAGACAACCGTGGATATAGGTGAATGCATCCTATTTGTTTTGTTTCTCTGGATAACTCTGACTAATACTGTCAGGTAATTTCAGAATTATCTGCATATAAGGAAGGCAGTTTGTAATTTCAGCAAATCTAGGTTTTCTTTTCTCCTATATAGGGGAAGTAAAAATTTGACCATTAAGGAGTGTGTCCTCCTGCAAGCTTCCCCACTGTTGACTCTGCTCTACCACCACCAGTTTACCTTTTTACAACATACAAGACCTTAAATATTATCATTGTTATTATTATTATTATCATCCTCATTTTGGCTATCAAAGCCAAACCAGATTTGGTAAAAATGTGATGCCTTCCACAGAAGGGGATTTTATTTCATGGGTCTTCCTTAGGGTTATGATTTCAAAGGTCATCTTCTCAACTTTTTTTCACACGGCCCCAGAAGGATATTGGATTTCAAGCCATGAGAGGAAGTTTGAAAGTGGGTCATTGAATCCTAATTCATTCTTCTCAGTGGTGAGAGCTGTGCACATGCCAGTCCTTTTACTAAATGACCTTTTCTGAAAACACATCTATTGAAATGTAATTTCTTTTTCCCTTGGTCAAAAAGAACATAGCCCGATTCTGTGTTGAGAAAAAGATATTTATGGAATTCGGCTCTGGCTTGCTCTGGACAGTGAATGGATCCCCAGTGCTGAGTTTAGGACACACAGACATACGCACAGAACTAGCACACACACAGCACAGTAGTTTTCAATGACCATCTTTTTGTTACCACAGGGATAAAGCAGGCTTTTATTTTATTTTAATTTGATGTCCTGATCAAAAGCACAGTAATTCTTCCACCATAAACCCTTTCCTCCATCTTGCCTTCCTTTTAACTGGTCTGTTACGAGAGTTGTACTAATAAGCATGTCTTTTCTGAAGTGACCATCTAAGTGGAAAATGCTCTCTTTCTCTCACAAGAATATATTTTTTTCTATCTTCTATACCTACTTCAGGTGATCTGGGTGGCAGGAAAGGACATCAATAGATCTCCACTGGATACCATTGCTGATATCTCAGTGATGGCACAGAGCTGTGTTATGTGACTAGCCTGCATAGTGACAAGTCCAGACACTGTGAAATCCATCTGTTGGAGCTTGTTTTCACTGAGCAATGGCCTCAGGTTGTCGGCCTCTGCCTCTGTCTGCCACCATTTTCTAGCCATCTCTACTATAATGTCAAATGTGTTCCTTAGATTCCATAGGACCAGAAATAATCATTGCTCACACATCCCCTTTCCCAGCTTGGTTCTTCTTCTCTAGTCCATTTCCCATTAGATATTATCATACTATACTTTACAATCTTGATTTAGAATCCTGGTGGGTACATCCAATCCCTCTTCGACGTTCACCTGTATCTAATCATGCTACAATTTCAATTGATCTCTCTTTCTTACTAGCTCTTAATTGTGTCCTCTTTTTAAATTACATCTCTACTGCATTCATGTTTTTTAAATTATTATTAATTTTTAAAAGTGTAGGTTCACAACAGGATTGAATGGAAGGTACAGAGAGTTCATACTCCTGCCAGAAAGGAGTGCTGGTTCCAATTCTCCCATATACTCTCTAACACTTGATTTTACAAATGTTGTTTTTAACAGCACGTTTAAACATATTTTTTGAATGCTCTGCAGCATGTGACTGCAAGTGTGTCAACATAACTCCTTCAATCTCTCTTTTTCTTTTCCATCGCACCATTTCTCAGCTCTTCAATCATTTAATATCTAATATAATCATTTATATTCACTTAATTTCCCAAACAAAAATGCATGACAATTTTCCTTAAGATAGGAACCACATGTTGTATCATTTATTTTTGTCAGTACTTAATGATGCATTTGTGAGTTTTCTCCATTGGTTTCATGATTGTTTTCTTTTCCTATAATTTTTCGTCACCTTTGAAATAACAATCAAAAGAAACTTATTGTTATCTTAATAGTACGGCAATGAGGCAAATTTTATCTTTTTTCACGTTGGTACCAGAGAAGGTCACCCTTAAAGCTCATTGTCTTTCCATCAAACTTACCTCTTTTTATCCATTTGGATAATTTAACAAAACAAACTCACAAGCGCCCATGTACACGCGCACAAATTGAGAGTATGGTTTCGTCCTTGGAGAGTATAATTGTTTTAGATTTTTGGACACTTTTTTTCTCTTTTTTATTTATTTTTGTTTTCCATATTTGTCTCTAACTCCCTACTCTATTCTTTGTCCTTCTCAGTTGTGCTGACCAAGGTTAAAAATACTGGAAATGCATATGCAGTTTTTTCCCCTGATTTGGTCATTCTTAAAATAGTGGGTTTGTGTGTAATAACTTGAATTCTTCTATTCCAAGGTAACCATAGAAACAAGATATGTAGTGTACAATGAAATTTAGAATTTAGATGATTTGAAAAAAGAACAAATATATTCCTTGCTTTGAAGATAACACTTTTGCTTTATACTTTGTTCCATGGGGTAAGGAAGTAAATTTTGTGTGCATTATATAAGAAGAAGATATACTTTTAATCTGGGCACAGTGGAGTGTACCTGTAGTCCCAGCTACTTAGGATGCTGAGGTGGGAGGATTATTTGAGACCAGTAGTTCAAGAGTAGCCTGGGAAATATGAAAAGACCTCATCTCAATTTTTTGTTTTTAAATACATACTTTGTTCAACTATGTAAAAGCCCAATATGTATAGGAAACTTGTTAGAATGGTTTGTTGATACAAATTGTTATAAAATCATTAGTCACTTAAGTTGGTAGTTATATGATGGGATATTTTAGGAAAATAAAAAATAAAAAATAAATAAAAGCAAATGCTAAACATCACTGCAATTTGAGATAAATTAATTTGTATCTGTAGCTGATTGATCTAAAATTATAAAGAATGGTCATAAGATGTAGTCTCATGTGTGTGTGTATTCAGGCCGCCCTGCCCTTGATTTAACCAAATATTTGCTTTCCTCACTGCACTTGATTTATCCAGAATTAACACAAGGAGGCTACATTATAAATTTACAGTGACAGTTAACTCTGTATTACATATTTTTTTATTCCTGAAGTGCTTAAATTTTTTCAAATGGAACCGAACTAAAATCAGTTTCTCTCTTTCTGTGTTACATGATTCATGGTAAACTCCTTTCCTTTTCTAGGCTTTCTCATACCCATTTCTGACTCAAAACTTTTGCTCTTCCCTAAACAGAGCTTATCCTCTAATTCTGTGTAATAGCTGTCTCTTCTCATCTTGCTCCAGCCCCTGATTGAAATGAAGCCTACCAGCCAAAAGTTCTCTCACAGCCATCACTACAGGCATTCATGACCTTCATCCACCTAATCATTTAATTTTTTTATTACATCAACTTGTTTTTGTTTCTTCATAGCATTGGGCTTTCTCTGATAGTATCATTTTTATTTTTGTGCTTACTCTCTATCTGCCTATAAAATTTAAGCTCCACTAGCACAGTGGTTTTCTCTCAGGTTGATTGATACATCGCAGTGTCTCCTGACAGCCTACCATGTTCATGGGATGGTGCCACCATTTGCAGGTAGAAAGATGAAAAATAATAGGAGTTGTCATATAAAGAAGCTCACAGTCTGATAATAAAGGCAGTCAAATAAATCAATGACTATGGCATACAATTTATCTGAGCCCTATAATAGAAGTGAATATGAAGTAGAGGTATCTAAATAGAATCTAGGCTGCCAAGGGAGGGGTTTTGAAGCCAAAGTTGTACCACATCATCTTGGTAAAAAAGTAAAACCACAAATGTGAAATCTTCAAAGATAGGAGCTATAGACAAAAACAATCACAGGAAGTATATTCATCTTCATATAAGTGTTAGTGGGAAGGCATTCATTTCTGAACTTGAATAATTTCCTATAGGCATGGGTAGAAAATACTACATAGTAAGGAATGTTTAATATCTATAGACATATAACCATTATAATTTAATAGATTTATATATAAATATCCAAATATGATTATCTGAAATTTTATCTACTAATATACTTATGTAAAAATGTCTAGATAAATCACACTTAAAATTTAGTCTTTTTTTTGTATATTAACATGTGTTTAAAGCTAGTAGGTTTATAAAATTAACTCCTCCATTTTCTTAGTAAATACATAAAAATTATGGCTCCTTTGATTAAGAAAGTAATATTCTGGAGCAACATGAAGTATATTATTTAAAAATCAATACTACATTTATTAAGATAGCATTTTATGATGAGATTATAGTGATATAATATGCTGTCTCTATCTTCAAAGTTAAATTTTTAGGTTGTGCCATATGATTTCCTGTTGAATGAAATCACTGCAAAAACATTTAGAAATTTCTTACATCAGAAAACTAAATGTAGTTTAACTAAAAAAAACTCAGAATACTGGTAAATTTTTGCTAATTGCAAGGTTCGTATTTACATATCTGTGGTCAAGAGATTAAAGAAGTTTGTGTGCTGGTGTTACAAATCCATGCCACTATCCTTCAAGGTAATGGATGTAAAAGCTATGTCTTCTCAAGCAGAAGTGCCCATGTGTGCTGCGAGAACACAGCCAAAAGCAAGGCACTAATTTTTTCTCTGTCTAGCAATGTGCAAGTGTAATATGTGGCTTATCTATTTTATGGGCATGTCTTGTTCAGCAACATTGTGAACAATACAGCATATTTATAAATACAAAGAAAAATGAGGAAGACACTAAGGAAAATAAAGAGGAGTAGAAGAAGAAGGAGGGGAACAAATGCTATCATCAACCACAGGTAGCTGCTGTTAGCATTTGAGTATCTTGGCATGCACCTGGAGAAATATGGAAGAGCAATGCATATATACTCATAGAAGTCAGAATATGTACATTTAAAATACACTTGAGCCATAGATATATATAGACATGAATTATCTTTCCATTTATTTGATCCTCAGAATAATAAAGACCGTAATCAACAAACACATAGCTAGCATCATACATTTCTTCTAAAATCCTCTACTAGGTATATATCCAAAAGACCTAAAATCACTTTACAACATAGATATTTACATCAGATTGTTTATTGCAGCTCAATTCATAATTGCCAAATCATGGAAGAAGCCCAAGTGCCTACCACCCCATGAGTGGATTAATAAATTGTGGTATATGTATTCCATGGAATATTAGGCAGCCTTAAAAAAGATGAAGACATTGGGTGGCACCTGTGGCTCAAGGAGTAGGGCGCTGGCCCCATATACTGGGGGTGGTGGGTTCAAGCCTGGCCCTAGCCAAAAACTGCAAAAAAGAAAAAACACTAGGTCTTTGGGTGGTGCCTGTGGCTCAAAGGCTATGGCACTGGCCCCATATACCAGAAGTGGTGGGTTCAAACTCAGCCCTGGCCAAAAACTGCAAAAAAAAGAGATGGAGACTTTACCTCTTTTATGTTTAAATGGATGGAACTGGAACATATTCTTCTTAGTAAAGTATCTCAAAAATGGAAGAAAGACTATCCAATCTACTCCGTACTATTGTGAAACCAGTTTATAATCACCCACTCTTCATATGAAAGATAAAACTCAACTATAGCATAGGATGAAGGAGGTAAGGGGAGGGGGAAGGGACGGGAGGGAGGAGGTTATGTGGAGGGAGGGTAAACCGTGGGACCACACCTATGCTGCATATTGCAAGGCCACAGGTCAAATCTATAAAGTGTAGAGTATAACTGTCTTAACACAATAATTAAATGAGGTAAAGGCTATTTTAACCAGGTTGATGTAAGCATTCCAAATTGTATATAAAATCAGCACATTATACCCCTCCCCCCAAAATCAAAATTGTTTTGGCTAATCTAAACTTTAAAAAAAATAAAAATTATAGGAGGCTGTTTATTATAGCCCAACTCATAATTGCTAAGTCATGGAAGAAGCCCAAGTGCCCGTCCACTCATGAATGGATTAATAAACTGTGGTATATATACACTATGGAATATTATGCAGCCTTAAACAAGATGGAGACTTTACCTCTTTTATATTTACATGGATGGAGCTGGAACATATTCTTCTTAGCGAAGTATCTCAAGAATGCAAGAAAGAGTATCCAATGTACTCAGCCCTACTATGAAACCAATTTACAAATACTCACACTTCCATATGAAAGCTATAACCCAACTACATCCCAAGATGAAGGGGAAAGAGGAGGGGGAGGGAATGGAAGGGGGAGAATGGGTAGAAGGAGGGTAATTGGTGGGACCATACCTATGGTGCATTTTATAAGAGTACATGTTAAATCTACTAAGTGTATAATCTAAAAGTCTTCTTAGCACAATAATTAAGAAAATGAGGCGAAGGCTATGTTCACCAGTTTGATTAAAGTATTTCAAATTGTATATAAACCAGCACATTGTACCCCATAATTTCATTCATGTACACAGCTATGGTTTAGTAAAAAATTAAAAAAAGAAAAACAATTCTCTTATCACAAGGACATTTGCACTTGAATGTTTATGGCAGCTTAATCCACAATCACAAAGATGTGGAAACAGCCCAAGTGCCCATCAACCCGTGGATGGATTAATAAACTGTGATGTATAAAAAATAAGTAAATAAATAAAAATTATATTTTAGCATAAAAAAAAAATTAAGAAATCAGGAAAAAGACAAAGATTCTCATTCTTATCATTTCTATTTAACATAGTACTGGAAGTCCTAGCCAAGAAAGTTAGGAAAAAATGATAAAAGGCATTCAAATTGAAAGGAAGAAATAGCAGTATGTCTATTTACAGATGACATGGTATCATATATAGAAAACCCTAAAGACTCCACCTTAAAACAGAACTAATATAGTAAAGTTGCAGGGCTCAAAATCAACATAAAAAAAAATCATTTGTGTATTTATACAAAAACAATCAACTATTCAAAAAGAAAATAAGGAAGAGACCTAAGGAGTTGAAGTGAATGTACAATGAAAAGTACAAAACATTGATAAAAAGAAATTACAGACTAGTCAATGGAAAGACAATCCATATTAATGAACTGGGAATCACAGTACCGTTAAAATGTCAAAAAAAAAAAAAAATCCCATCTAGGTCAGGCCCTGTGGCTCACACCTGTAATGCTTTCACTCTGCAAGACCAAGGCTGAGGGACTGCTTGAGCTCAGGTGTTGGAGACCACACTGAACAAGAGTGAGACCCCTTCTCTACTGAAAATAGAAAAACTGTCCAGGATGGTGGAGTCCCAGCCACTCGGAAGGCTGAAGCAAGACAATCACTTGAGCCCAAGAATTTGAGGTTGCTGTGAGCTAAGATGATGCCATGGCATTCTATCCAGGGTGACAGAGTGAGACTCTGTTTCCAAAAAAAAAAAAAAATCCTTAGTAAGTAATCTACAGATTCAATGCTATTCCCATCAAAATCCCAATGTTATTTTATACAGATATAGGAAAAAAATTCCTAGCAAATATGATATGAAGAAAGAAGAACAAAGCTAAAGTTTTCTCACTTCCTAATTTCAAACTATGTTACAAAACTTCAGCAGTTAAAACAGTTTGGTACTGGCATAGAAACAAACACACAGACTAGTGATTTTCAAATGGTGTGCATGTGACAGTCATGTGCCAGGAAAGAATCTAAGGTATGCCATGGACATTTTAAAGACCATTTGCTAATTCTTTTTGAAAGAAGTTCAAAGCGCGGTAGGTATATTCTTTTTTTTTTTTTTTAACTCTTTTAAATCAACATAATTTAAATGTACTGGGGAAGTTTGACTGTAGGTTCAAGTGTGCTGTGAGATTAAAAAGAGTTGAAACACATTGATATAGAAGAATGGAACACAACAGAGAGCTCAGAAAAAAATAACACACATATATAGAAAACTGGTTATTGATAAGTGAGTCAAAAAATACACAATGGGAAAAGGGCAGTCTCTTCATCCAATGGTTTTGGGAAAACTGGTTATGTCCCTACAAAAGAATGAAATTGGACTCTTATCTTACACCATAAGCAGAAATCAAGTGAAAATAATGGGTCAAAGACTTAAACATAAGACCTGAAACTGTATAAGTAATAGAAGAAAACAGAGGAGGGAAATTTATTGACATTGATCTTGGAAATGATTTCTTAGATATGACCCCCAAAACCATGTTAACTAAAACCTAAAATGAACAAATGGGACTATATCAAACTGAAACATTTCTATGCATTAAAGAAACATCAAGAGTGAAAAGATGACCCGTGGAGTGAGAGAAAATATTTGTACACCATATATCTAATAAGGGTTAACTCCAAGTATATAAGGAACTTCAACTTAAGAGCAAATAGAAAACAACAGCAATAAAAACGAATGCAATTACAAATGGGGAAAGAACTTGAGGAGGCAGTTCTCTAAGACAAAGTAATTACCAGGTATATGAAAAAGGTGCTTAACCTTACTAATCCCCAGGGAAACACAGATTAAAAACCATGGGATATCACTTCACAACTGTTAGGATAGCTAATAGAAAAACAAAAACAAACAAAAAAATATAACAAGAGTTGGCAAGGATGCTGAGAAATTGGAATACTTGAACACTGTTGGTGGGAATATAAATGGTTCAGCCATTGTGGAAAACAGTATAGAGGTTTCTCAAAATAAATGAATATAAAAATAGAACTGTTCTATAATCCAGAAATCCCACAATTGGGTTTATATCCAAAATAACTAAAATCAGGATCTTAAAGAGATATCTGTACTCTCATATTCATGGTAGCATTATTCACAGTAACCAAGTTATGAAAAAAATACAAAAGTCCACTGACAGATGAATGGATAAAGAAGTGCGGTATATACATATAATGAAGTATTAGCCTTTAAAATGAAAGAAATCCTACCATTGGTAGGACTGAACATAAATGAAGAAGACATTATGCTCAAAGAAATAAGACATTTGTGGAAGGACAAATGCAGCGTGAATCTGCTTATGCGACTATATAAAATCCCCAGCCTGATAGAAGCAGAGTGTAGAATGGTAGTTGCCAGGGCCTGGGGATAGGGAGAAAGGGAGAGTTGTTGCCCAGGGGTGTAAAGTGTCAGTTATGTGAGATGAATAAATTCTAGAGCTCTGTTTAGAGATAACGAGGTGCCTATAGCTAACAGCATGGGATTGTGAATGTACACAATGAAGAGGGTGGATCTCGTGCTAAGTGTTCTCACCACAAAGGAAGCAAAATCAAACATGCACACACACTAGCGGAAACCTGTGGAAGTGATGGATGTGTTTATGACCTTGACTGTGGTGAAGGTATCGTGGGTACAGTCATATGTCCAAACTCATAAAACTGTATGTTAAACATGTATCAGATGAATATGTACGAGTGCTTCGTGCATCATTGTATTTTCATAACGATTTTTTTTAAATTGTAGTTCTCTAAAACTTTTCTCATTTTAAGTATTGAAATTATGTTGTTTCTTTGGATCTGTGAGTTCAGACACAGAAGTCAATAGTGGAGATGCACATTCTGTTTTCTCTCACCTTGTGAATTCTCTGTGAAAACAACATGAGATTGTTTTCAGCATTTATTGATCTTTCCCCAGACTTTGACCCTGAGGGACCACCAATTGCTAAGTTGTTTGGTGTCAATAGAGACCAGGCAGAAAATGATGCCTATAAAGATGTTAATACCCCCTGGGGTTTGAGGGTCAATGGCAACATCTCCTGACAGGCCACAACAAATTGGACAGGCCAGAATGTTATTTTCTGAAATAAATAAAACTTACAGCTTTATAATGTGGTAATTTTAGATAATCATGATTTGAAATATACTGCATATATTTTTTTTCCTCAAATTTTGAAAGATATGTATTTTGTATGCTTTTGTTGCTTTTTAAACCATCTTTTGGATAATGTATATGAACAACAGTTATGATCCAGTATTTTTAAATTCAATTTCTTTAGCAGAGTCCTTCAATAGTTAATTGGCCTGTAAGAAATATTTCAGTATGTCAGGTCAGCCAATTCGCTTAACTGTGGCTATGAGAGCACACATACACACTGATTGTGATTGCTCTGCTTTGGGGGATCTTATTAGCTAAGTATTTCTTCTTCTTCTGTGTGTCTTTTTCACTTAGCGACCATATTAGGCAATTAGTATCAGATGTCTTTAAACTTTTACTGACCAAAAACATTGTGCCCAGACTTACCAGCACAGAATCATAGTATCTCTATGACCTGTGCATTTGCAAATTTGATAAACATCAAATATAGTTACTAAGCAAAATATTAACTTGAAACTGTTTGTATAGAGTTCATCTTTCGACAAATGTCCTTATCAGCTACTTAATATTTCTAAACATTTTCAACTCCAATCTCTGCTTTATTTATTTTTAAAACATGCACATCTATTTTTAATCAGCAAAATGAATCTCTGCACTGGTGTTTTAATAGCTTTTGAAGATGCTTTCAGAGTCCCTGGTGAGTATTTATTCTCAAAAGCTAGCATCTGAGAAAGAAGAACATATAGTCATTCCATTTCTACATCTCAGTGTATATCAAATGTTACCATGAACAATTTGGGGAAGTCTTTGATGAAAAAGTAATAATATTGAGGGGCATCAGTCTAACCCACTGAATCAGCCTCTCTAGGATCAAAGCCTTAGAAATATCACTTTTCATAACTACTTTATGTAATTCTTATTTATGCTAAATTTTGGAAATTCCTACACTTGTTAATTTTAATTCTGTCTTTAGATCAAATCAGACAATGAGACAACTGTATGTTGCAATTGCCTTCCTTAGGGTCCCATATTTCTGCTTGTGCTGAATACGGATAATTAACAAGACCTTGTCTGCCTCCATTGAGAGGTGGTAAAAACTTTGGCTTAATGAAACTCACTATCATATTTAACCTATCAATGTTTTTTTTTTATTTACATTTGTTTTTGTAAAGAGTCTGTTGAGTCTTTCACCCATTTTTTACTGGATTGATTGGCTTCTGAATAAGTTACGTGAGATCTTTATTTATTAGATAATTAAATTAAATTAAATTAATTTATTAATTTATTGTTTGGGATTCATTAAGGGTACAAAGAATTAACCTATTAATGTCTTTATTGATGATATCACAATGATATGCCTATTATATCTGAAACTTAATAAGGATGTTGTTTTAGTCTGCTCTGGGGGCTGTAACAAAATAGTATAGGCTGGGCAATTTAGAAACAATAGGAATTTATTGCTCATTGTTCTGGAGGCTGTGAATTCTAAGATCAAGGCACCAACAGATTCGGTGTCTGGAGAAGGTTTCACAGATGACACCTACTGTTGTACCTTCCTGCTGCAAAAGGGGTCACCTCCCCCATGGCTCTTTTACGAGATCACTAATCCCATTCATGAAAGCTCTGCCCTCAAGACTTAGACACTTGTGAAAGGTCCCACCTCTCAAAGCTGTCACATTGTTGATTTAAATTTCAGCATATTACTTTTGGGAGAAAAGATTCATACCATAGTATCCTGCCCCAGCCCTCCAAGTTTATGTCCTTTTTACATGCAAAATATTTTCTTTCCATCCTAGTTATCTCAAAAGTCTTGATTCATTTCAGCACCAGCTCAACGATCTAAAATCCAGAGTCTCATTTACATCAGATATGGTTGAGATTCAAGGTACAATTCATCCAGAGGCCAATTGCTCTCCCACTGTGAACCTGTGAGTTCAAAAATTTAATATTATTAATATTTCCAAAATATAATGTTGGGAAAGGGGCAGGGTAGACATTCCCTTTTCAAAAAGGAGTAATAGGAAAGAAAAGAGGGGCAATGGGTCCCGAGTGAGTCCAAAGCCCGAGGAGGCAAATAGCATTATGTCTCTAGTCCCCAGGATAATCTTCTTTGACTTCATGCCCTGCCTTTCTGGACCCTCTGGGGAAGGGCTTGGACCCACAAGGCTCTGGGCAACCTCACATAGTTTTGGTAGATACAGCCCACGTAGCAGCTTTCATGTCCTGGAGTTGAGTTCTTGCAATACTCCCTGACTAGAGTTGCATGCTGGTGACTGTACTGATGTGAGGTCTCAGGTGCAGTGTCACACCCCTGGGCTTCACTGGGCATTGCTCTTATGAGCGTTTGCTGTAAGAGCCTTGACCATGTGGCTATACTGAACATTTCCCTAGTGTGGATGTTTTGTGGCAGCCCTGTGACAGTTCTCTGCCTGGGCCCTGAGGCTCTCCAAGGCATCTTTTGAAATCAAGGTGGAGCAGCCATACCCTAATAGCTTAACAGCTCACGCACTCTCTGCCATGGTGGAGATGGCACTACACAGACTCCACTAGGTCTACTATCTCTACCCTCTGCACAGTTGGCCACTGCAAGCCTCTAACCACACCTGGTCCTCTTGGAGCCACACCTAGCTACATGGGTAACTGAGGAACATTGTGCCGTATTGCAGGAGGTCAAGTCTTGAATAAGGTCCTGTGGGTCTTAGGCCCCTCTTTTGACATTATTCTGCCCCACAGGCCTTGGTGCTATGTGCCTTTGATGAAAAGACCAGCACTTGTACTATCCAAAATACCTTCAGGCATTTTCCACTGTCTTGATGAATAGCATATGGATTCTTTCCATGTTAATCTCCCTACCAATTTTCCCTTGGCCATATCTTTGGAATTCTCTCCCAAATATGGTTTTCTCATTATTTACAACATGATCAGGCTGAGAATGTTCAAAGTCTTTAAGTCGGGCTCCCCTTCTGTTTATAAATGTCATCTTTAATTTGTTTCTCCTTGCATCTCCCTATAAGTAGTCAAGAGATGCCATGCCAAACCCTTGACATTTTGCTTATTGATTTCTTCCACCAAATATCCTATTTCATCACTTACAAGTTCTACTTTCCACAAGGCACTAGGACACAAATACAATTCTGCCAAGTTCTTTGCCATTTTATAACAAGATGGCCTTTCCCCTGGTTTCCAATAACATGTTCTTTGCTTCTGTCTGAGACCTTAACAGAACGGCCTTTTACTGCATATTCTGCCAACATTCTGATCCTCAACACTTAGGTGACTTATAAGAAAATTACATCTCTATAGATTGCTCTTCTTCTGAGCCATCATCGGAAATGTCCTTCACAGAAAATACTTTAAAACATTTCCAGCCTCTATGCATTACTTGGTTCTAAAGCTGCTTCCATATATTTAAAAATTTGTTATGCCAATATCCAATCCTAGGAATAATATCTTTCTCTTGGGCTGTTATAACAAAGTGACATAGACATATGTTATTTATAAATTTATAAACAATAGGAAGTTATTTCTCATTTTTCTGGATCCTGGGAATACTAAGATCAAGGCACCAGCAAATTCAATATCTGGTAAGGGCTTCACAGATGATGTCTTGCTTTTTTGCCCATTTATAAACTCACTAATCCCATTCATGATGGCTCTACCCTCATGACTCAATCACCTGCTAATGGCCCTAATATCACATTGGCAATTAGAGTCCCAACATATAAATATTGGAGTTACATACTCAAATCAAAGCAGACTTTATGGATAGCTTTGATTCTTTGTGAGGTTAATGAGAACCTTTTTTTCTTTTGTTAAAAGAAGATTTATATATATATTTTCTGCATATTTTAGATTTAGCACATAATGTTTACTCATTTGTTCTGTAAAAAAATTTTCTAAATATATATTGGGACTTAGAGTTGCATTAAATGAATTTAAAATACTTAATATTTTTATAAACTGCAATTAATAACTGATTACATAAGTTTGGGAGAAAAGAATTGTTCTGGCACATCATTACAAATTTTGGAATAAGTTATTATTATTATTTTTTTCAATACAGAGATGGAACAAATTTTTAGAAGGCCATGTACTATTTTACCCTACATTGAAACAATGATTGATTGAAAATAGGGACTGGATATTTTCTTATAAAATTTTCACAGCACTATATGGTTCTCTGCATTTCTAGGACAGCTATGCAGGCAAACACTGATTGCATTAACACTGTTTTCTTTCACTTTAACTACTGGTAGTGTAGTTACTAAAGCAGTTTGATTTTCAAGGAAATGTAAATTAGATCTGGTAGAAGTTGTATCTATCTACCTATCTATCATCTGTTTATATCATCTATCTATCAGTCATCTATCTATCTATCCATTCATTCATGTATCTACCTATCTACCCACCTACTAATATGTACATCAGGGCATTTGCACATTCATGCATACAGTATAATCTTACATACATGTTTTATTTATTTTGCAGATCTGCATAATGGTTTTTTTTTTTTTTTTTTTTTGCACAGAATCTAGCTCCCAAGCTGCAAGCTGCCACAAAGCCTAGCTAATTTTCTATGTTTTGTAGAGGTGGGGTTGGCTATTGCTCAAGGTGGTCTTAAACTCCTGAGCAAGCAATCCACCTGCCTCAGCCTTTAAACCACTGCACTGAGCCACATAATGCATTTTTGAATGGAAAGAATAAACCACATCTCAGTCCGTGTGAGATAGTACATCTTGATTATAACAGATAACTCTAGTGTTGAATTTAAGACTTTTCAAACAAACAAAAAAAAATTATACACCTAAAATTTTAGCAGTTGAGACCCAGATAATCTCCCTAAGGTATGCTTTGGGTCTCCCATAGTTTATCACAAACTATCTTGTGCTTAAGACATGACTTATACAATTTCTTTCTTGTACTTAGAATTGGCACTGAGTTTCTCTTATCATACTTCTGGATGGTCTGTATGGGCTAATCCCTTTATACTTTCTACAAATCTGTTATTTTCTGTCTTATGAGAATTTTCATTGTTTTTCTTAGATTAAAAAAAAATGTTTGAAGCAAATCCTACATGATCACTTTGTTATTCTGTAGAAACCAAGTAACAGAAAGGAATTTCTTTAGTTACCAGGTCTTTAATCTTTATCTGTCACACACACATATTTTCATGTGTGTGTGTGTATATGAGTACATGTATAAAATTTGATTTAATCATCAAGGAGAATTTTTTTATTGGTCTGATGGACAAAAGCTCATGTAATTACCAAACAATATCCTCAGATGATTTAATTTTTCCCTTTATAGGTGAAACGTCTTTGTGCCTCTGGCCAAAAAGCCGTTTGAGAGAGAGCAGTGAAAAGACTGTGTGGGAATACTTGTGAGGAACTGAGGCAGAATCCCATGTAGATGGGTTAGTTGTGGGCCTAACATGACCAAGGCTTTGGCTGGAATAGCATTTCCAGAGATGTCCAGACTGCGTTAAGGAATTCTTGTTGACTTCATAAGGCCAATAAAAAAGCCCTTTGGAAAACTGGCCAGATACTCATTAGTAAACTTTCCTGATCTGCGGTAAATGATGAAGGTCACTTGCTAGCAGATCTGGGAATGGAAATGTGCTTGGGGAGCTCAAAAGAAGAGGAATTTACCCAGTGCATACAGGTATCTAATGGCACAGATGAAATCTGGGCTTGTGAAAGGCTGTTGAGAAGTGCAGCCTGAAAATTCCTTATAAAAGGTTCCTTATAAAAGCAAAAACCCCTGACTTGAGGACTACATGGGAGCAGAGGTTTGCACATAAATTTCTGTATGCCCAAGAAGTTTCTTTATGACTTGCTTAAAGATTCAAAGTAACAGCCTTCAAATGGCAAGGTCAGCAAGGGCAGGTATTCAATCTACCTTGTTTCCCCATAGCCCCAGGCTTCATCACATAAGAACAAAGAAAGTAATGACTGACATGTTCCTCATTAATTTATGTTAAATTAGGTTATGTTGAAAGGGTTATGTCAAAAGGTGTATGTTGAGTGGATTATTGGAAGCTAATCACGAGGTAGTCACATGATGTTTAAATTGATCAATGAAATCATTGCTGTAGTGTGCGCATGTACAAAATTCCCTATATAAACCAACCTCAAATAAAGAAGTTCGCCATTTTGCCTGAGTGAGCAGATGGTCACCTTTATTTAAAATACAATTTCAATAAGCGTGCTTGTTCTCTGCGACATTGCTTTTCTGCAAGACCCTTATGGCAACATCCCTTTATGAGACTTGTCCAAAAACAAGACTCCAAGACTCACACAGATCTTAGAGAAATAACATAAATACTGCTTCTCTGTAAACATTTTGTTAGATATTGATATCTAAGGAAAATAGGAGCTCTTTTGCTAGAGGTTTGAAGAATATATCTCCTATACTGAAATATTACTGGTCTTATGAACTTAAATTCTCTAAGGATATTAACTTGCATTTCTTTCGAATTGCATACAACTTATCAGACAGCAGCATTTTATGCTCTAAAATTGAAATAATACACAACAGAAACTTCACAGTTAAGTGCCTGATACTTAAAATAATGTCATTTTCACTTCAATGTCTTGCCTTTGGCAAGCTCACTCTGTTCAATGCTCCTATAGAAATTCACTTATAACTGTTATATGATACAATATTCCATGCTGGATTGACTATAGATTAGTCCTAGAGATCATAATATATTTTAATGCCCATGTAAAAGACTGCTTTATCTATCTTTGAGGAATCAAAAATGGTTATAGGCCCTTGAATTATTTAACCTAGACTATTTACCTTGGGTTATTTATTTTAGGATCAGTCCCTGTTTCAGACACCAAGGGAGTAATCCCTGCCTTAGCAGCTGACTCCATCCATTTATTTACTTGCTGCTGCCTCTACAAGTCACTAACATCTTTAACATGCTCTGCCTTGTACTGGATACTGAGAGGAGACAGAAATAATCCCCATTAAGGAAGTCAGAAGTCATTTATATTCTATACCTGGTAAATTTCACATATACCCTTGTAAGATGCACTGTAGGTGTGGGCCCACCAACTACTCTCCCTCTACCCATCCTCCCCCTTCCTTCCCCTCCCTTTCCCCTTCTTCTTGAGCTATAATTGGGTTTTGGTTTCATAGTAAGACTGAGTACATTGGATACTTTTTCTGCCATTCTTGAGGTACTTTGCTAAGAAGAATAACACAATAACTAAGAAAATGCCATGAAGGCTATGTTGACCAGTTTGATGAAAGCATTTCATATTGTGTGTGAAACCAGCACATTGTACCCTGTGATTGCATTAATGTACACAGATATGATTTAATAAAAAGCAAACAAAGCAAACAAACAAGAAGTCTGAAGTCAAGGTTGCTGTGGCTCAGGTTCCTGGGAACTTCCCAAATATTCCTTATCCCTACTTCCTTAGTAACAGAACCTTGATTTTCTTCAAGACAATTATGTTTTTAGGTAAAATTCTATATTTCCCATCCTTGTTTGTGGTTAGGAATAGACAGTTTGATCTAAGCATCATGATTCTAGGAAATGTTTTTAAGAGACTACCTTGCCTAGCATGTCCTGTGACTTCAGCATGACAGTCATGCTGAAATCAGTGATCTAAGAATAACTAGAGAGAAATAAATAAAACAACCTGATGACTTGTGGATACTGGAGAGACTACCTTTGAACTACCTTTGTGTGAGAAAATCAAAATTTAGTTTGTTTAAAGAACTATACTAGGTCTTTGTTAATTGCACCCAATGGAATTCCTAAGGAATACAGTGGTCAAAAATATAACTAAGTACATTAAAATGGAGCATGTATATTCCTACTTTAGAAGTACAAATGAAGTGTATTCATTGCATTTATCTCTATCTATCTATCTTTCTATCACATATAATGAAGGTTTTTTGATTAGTTGCTTAAATTTTATTGTGTTCCCCCTGTGTATTCCCCTCCCTTCTAGAAAATAAGCTTTAGGGAGAGGAAAATAAGCTTTATAAGGGAGAGGAAACTGGGCATTGTTTATTAACGTGCCTCCATTGCCTAAAATAATGCCAGGCACAAAGCCAACATTCGGTAAATATTTGCTGAATGAACGAATGGATGATTCAATGGACGATGAGGAAATGGACGGATAAATATATGAAGGGTTCTCAGCAGACATCTGTCAGGAGAGTAAATGATAACACAGCAAGGTCTGTCTATGCTTAGGCAGATAAATTTTGATAGTATAGGCTTTCTGGGTCTCTAAATAGATGTTTCGCTGGTTTACAAATTGAGACTGATACTTCACTGCATCATTTTATAAATCAAATAAAGAATTAATTGAAAATAACCACAACTCTGGCACTATTGTGCTCTATGAGAATTGTTTCAGAGTCAGGCAGTATAACAGCTAAGTGGTATTGTAAGAAACACAGGCTTATCTATGTGCCTCATAACTTTCTTAACTAGGTAACTGCATAAACATACTGGTAACTCTATAAAACAGCTGTAAATTCTTCTTTTTATACGTGTATATCTAGGCATAAGCTTTTACTTGTTATTCATTCTTCTTTTTTTTACCCTTTACTTTTTAATTATTATGTGTAAATAATTGTTGTATATCTCATTCTCCTTCATTGAAGAACCAATCTTGTCTTCTGGCCACGAGTGGATAAAAGAATTGTCTCTTGTGGTCTGAAACTTCATCTATTTTACTTGGTTTTGCAGCCTATGTAAAGCTGCTGGTCAGATGTATTCTTTTACAGGAATGTGTCTCCAACTGTGCTATCTGTAGAGATTCTTCAGTCTCCATACATTTACCTGAGCCTGGGTTCTAAAGGACTAAAACCTTAACTACTGTAGTGTGTGTGATTCCCACTGCTTCTGCCATGGTTGTTACATCTACTCCAGCCTTTTGGTATTTTTCATAATCTTGCTCTCCTAATTAGGAGAATCTGTTTCAGTCCTAAACAAAACACATTGACTCCTAAAAATCTTTTGCACTCTAAACATAGTACATGTCATATTGATGAGGGTTAAGGAAACAAGAGAACATTAAGAAAGAAGTCATTTTTGGTAGACAGAAGCCACGATTTGAGCTTCATTCTGGGAGCTACTATCCATATTGACCAATAGTTAAGTAGAAAACAAATATATTCTGGAAAAAGATCGTAAGAATGACAACACTGAAAAAACTCATCTCTTTTTCCCGTGGACTTCTGCCTCCTCTTAAATTTTTAGTTATATGTTTAAATTTTGTTTATTTCTTATTTTTTAAAAATGCTACCACCTGGCTTCTATTATTTCAGTATCATATTGTCATAGAGCTCACTTCCATAACAGCACAGCCTGCTGTGTCCCTAACCTGTGTAGGATGGCCACAACTAACTTCCCATCAGTGATGGAACCCTTCTCTCAGTAGTCCAGCTCATTTTGCTTTGGTTGGTAGAGTATTTTCAAAGCTCTCTGATGGAATATAATCATGTGCCAAGTTTTCCAGCCGTCTGAGTAGAGCATGCTCACTTCTCTGAGCCTTTTGACCCTCTTTTTTCACCGTCTGCCACAGTGGTTCAGACCTCTTTTTTATTTTTTATTAAATCATAGCTGTGTACATTAATGCACTTATGGGGTACAATGTGCTGGTTTTATATACAATTTGAAATACTTACAACAAACTGGTTAACATAGCCTTCACCCCACTTTCTTAATTATTGTGTTAAGACATTTACACTCTACACTTAATAGATTTGACATGTACCCTCGTAAAGTGCACCATAAATTTTATTAAAATGATCACTTCCCTCCTTTTACAAAAATAGTGTAACAGAGGGCACAATCACTGTTATCACTGAGAAGACACAGGTGGTATTTCAAAAATCTTGTTTTCCTGACAGGATGGGTAGTTTTTCCGGCACATGTACATGAGGAGCTTTTATATATATTAATTTTCTTTGTTGGAATTGTACATAACTGCACAGGTGGACTCATGAAAGTCTACTACAATTCCAAAGTATTTTGAAATCTAATTTCTTTGTATGGAATTTAAATAATAATTTTTGATTTGTAATAACCTCATTTTTTTATTGACTACTATACTAGTATATATACTATACATTTGTTTATAAGTTATTTTCTATTTCATATATACTATACATATGTTTAAATTATTTTCTGTTTTATTTCTATTTCAGGGGCAATTTTGTTCACTAGAGGATGTTTGGCAAGATCTATGAATACCTTTTTGATTTACTTTGGCAGGGTGTATGTGTGTGTGTGTCTGTGTGTGTGTGTGTGTGTTTCTGGTGTATAGGTCCTAGAGATGCTACCAAGCATTCCTTAATGCACAGAATTGCCTCTGCCCCAAATATCAATAGCAACTATATTGAGAAACCCTGTATTTACATGATTAGATGTCAAAGAAATGTTTACCATGAATTATAATTAAATATTTAATCAACTATTGCATGAGATAAAATATTTAAAAAGCAATTTTGTTGTATGTGACATGAAAAATATTTTTTCAGTCATGGAAAATACGATATGAGGATTCAAATTTCCTATCCATACACATTTACAGAATTCACAACCAAAAATACAACATCTGGATAAATCACCTCAGTCGGAAACTCTGTAATATTATTCTATGACTCTGACTTGGGAATTTCATTGGTATAAATGAAAGAGATAATCTTTTCCCCAGCAAATTGAAAAAGAAAGACCTTCTTTTCCTTCAAAAGTGTCAAAATAATAAGACATTGTATATTTCTTTCTGTGGCCCATGAGATTGCTGCATGGAGCTGTTATTTGTTAAAGTCTAACATTCTAATAAAACATAGGTTGACATAATATCATGGAGTAAGTTCTTAGTAGTTTACAAAGCAGATACCATAAGTGGATAAGTTTCAGAAAGAGATACTTAAATTACCCAATGTAATTCTGCAATAACTCTGACAAGGAGCTAGAAAAGAAGGCACTTGTTAAGCCAGTGTCATTGTGAATTAACTAATCATTGCTTGATAGAAAATTTTAAACCTGGGGAGAAAAATGGAAAAATAAGATTGATAAAGTACTTTTCTATTGGTGATTTTTAAGGGTTTCTTAGGTTTAGATACTATGGATTTAAAAACATTGTGTTGTGAATCACTATTATCAAATAATCATATCCTATATCTTCTTTTAAAAATAATAATTAAAAAAAACTTCTATGGGAGTAATGGGATGCAACCAGGCCATATGTTCTGGAGCAAATAAATAGCTTAATCTCCAGGAACTTGTAAGGTTCATTTGATCTTTATTATCCACATATTCCCAAAACTCAATCAAGTATTATACGGCAGTCACATTATATTAAGTGTCACTATATTAACTATAATACTTGTATCTTTATCACAATTGCATGGTCAGCCTCACAGTATGATAAAGTTGAATATTTTAGAAAAAGAATACATCTTATCAGAAAATTAAAAAAAAAAACCTTCACAGTGGTTTAACTATGCTTTTTCACTGAAAGGATTAAAGCTCTAACTGTGACTTTTTTACCAAAGAATATAAATAGAATTTTCTGGTGATGGTATAAAACTTCATTAAGTAATCATTTATTCTAACTAATTGGACTAATACGCTTTCTTCAAAGAAAAAAAATGTAGTTATTTCTATACCATAATAGGATATTTTATTCTTTCTTGTTCAATCTTGTTTAATTTTATAACAGATAAAAATGTACAAACATGGCATTGTAATGAAATAGTCAACTTTAACATCTTCATTGCTGGACCATATTAGTGGAGTAAGCTGTTTTAAAGCCATTTGTCTAAGCAACCGAATGAAAAATGTAAATGTCTATTGAGAACCAACACTATAACCATATGTAGCCAACAGGAAATGATCTGAAAGTGTGACAATGTTTGAAATTACAACTATTTGTACAGAAATGCTGCTTCCTTTTGGCATTTTAATCTGCTTACCCAGTGGTTTTTATTTATTTTTTTAATTTGGAAATGAAAGGAACACTTTAATCATATACAATCTTCTTAAAATCTTGAAGTATATATTCCATCAAAGATGCTGTGTTTGAAATAGGGTCACCCAAACCTACCAGATCAATCTTCCTCAACTCTCCTTTCCACCAATGGGAGCTTTGGGGGGCTCCAAAGCAGGTGTACAAAGGATGGTTCATAAACCACCACTCTATTCAGTTTCAGAAAACTGATGCAAATGGAATTGTTCTCATAAAAGTCTCTGAGACCAAACAGGGAGGCATATACTGTACGCTGAGAGTAGTTGTATCAGGCTGGTTTCATAAACTTTACTTTTGTTCTTTGGTCTAATTTTTTGGAGCTGATATAAGTATGTTATGCAGAATTGTTTTTGAGATATTTATATTAGGAATATAGGGATTTAATTTTTAGGTGAGACTGATGATACATAACATTTGGATTACCATATGACTTGCTTCTCGAGTTGCCTACGCTACACTTCCATCTTATCCTACCAATTTTTCCTATCCACTTTTGAAGCTCACCTCAAACTATACGTAATTCCTCTGAGGAACTTAAAATAGCCTCAGAAAGTCTTGGCAAAAATACGCATTTTAACATATAAATCTGCTTCAAGTTACATTTCACTGTGATAAACTGAAGGGCGTAGCTTTTAGCAGTGAGTCCTGGAGAGTACCTGTTAAGGGCAAGTTTAGTGTGTGCAGCTTCTTGTGTCTGTCTCATTCCTCACTAGACATGGGCTTAGTTAGGTGGCCATGTGATTCTGCCTTTCCCAGAGCTCTTGCTAAATTAAAACATCTCTGAGAGGCACATGCCAGAACTTCATGTGCTTATGAAATATGTATTTCATTGGATCATAAAAATGACTTACCAAATCATATCACGTAGGCTTAACATTGAAACTAACCTGGCTTAGTTTCTTAGCTTAACCCCAGTGGATGGTCACCAATGATTATATAATAATGACAAGACACCCAATATGGGTTGCTGGTTTGTAAAATTGAGGGGCTGAGAATGACAGGCCTCGTCCAGTATCACACACATATTGCCAGCTATTATATTTTTGAAAAAGAGTAAAAAAAAGGTTTGTTTTTAACAAATCAGTTAGAAAAAAAGTATTCCCAAAGGAATATTCATGTTTGTGGCTTACAGATTGAGAAATAATAATAAATTCATGGCTATATTTAAGCATCCATTTCACAAAATCATCAGTTCCTTGATCTCATCCAGGTACAGGGTCAGTGGGAAACACATCGCAGTGAATTAGGGCCCTGCCCCACTAGCAAGTTGACCTTAGGTCAGAACCTTGAAGGGCTGGGAACATTATTCTACTTGAACAATAAGACAGATGAGTCAACAGATAGATCCTGGTGGAAACACCAGGCCTCTGAATCAAATATCAGACTTTTGTTTGCTCATAGTAATAACACTGGCCCAAATAACAGGGCAGCACAGGTCCCCAGTTCCCAGTGCCCCAGGAGACACACTGAGAGCCAAGTGGATTCTGCATATACAGTAGGTTTATGCTACAGGAGAGGCATCTTTCTTATGGGTTGAATTGTATCCTCCCAAAAGACATATTGAAAGGCTACACCCAATGTTGCTGAGTGTGACCCTATTTGAAACAGGGTCAAGGCAGATACAATTAGTTTAGATGAAGTTACACTGGAACAAAGTAGGGCCCCTCATCCAGTATGAGTGGTGTCCTTGTAAGAAGGAGTAGGAAAAAAAAAAAAAACAGAGGGAGAGAATTGTATGCAAAGACAACGACACAGAGGACAGACAGGTGTTTGAAGACAGATACAGAGGTTGGAGTTCTGCTGCCACAAGCCAAGTAACAGCTGGAACTACCAGAAGCTGGAAAAAGTGAGTAAGGATCGTTCCCTAAACACTTTAGGAAGAACATGGCTCTGCTAACACCTTGACCTTAAACTTCTAGACTCCAGAACTATGATAAAATACTTTTTTTTTTTTTTAAGATATCCAGTTTGGAGTAGTGGGTAGCCCCTCTACATTAATACAGACCCCACAATTATAAATGTCAGCATCTGTATATAGAGAGGATAGTCACTGTGATCATCTTCACAAATAGCTTAGTTTTTTCCTTTCTGGAACAAGGAATTTTTAGGTCAAAAATGTAAGCACCATGGAGAGGTACAAGCCTTTTCATTACCCTTTGAAATGGGATCAAATGGTCCTACTGTAAAGACAAAATCTGATCATTGTATTTTTCTTGTTTTACCAGGCCACTAACTCACAGCATCTTATTAGCTAAGAACATTGCTCTTTGTATCTTTTCACATTAACAGTGGATAAACCAAATAGTTCTAGCATGTTGTCAGCAAGAGTCCTCATGTCTTAATTTTCATAGAAATTTGATAAATAATTGCTAGTTACATGAATAATATTGGTTGAACTGGCACAATGGCAGACCAGAAGAGATTATACAATTTCTAGTGAACTTCTATTTTCTCTGGTTACAGTCTATACGTTAATTTATTGAGCACGGCCATATAACATGCTCTCATGGTTATAGCAAATCGGGTTTATGCCGTTAATGTCAAAGTAAAATTAATTGTATATTACAGATTTATAGACACATCATTTTTTCTTGTGTTCTAGCTGGGAATAGAGTAATATTAGTTTTCTAGTACTCTTCTAAGATTGAAATACGTAGAAAATAAAAATATGTTTTAATAACACAAATGTGTTGCTATTTTTCTTACTGAGTTTATGTTTAAGACATCATTATTAACTTTTATTATTAATAGGTATTGTTATGTGAAAACTCAAAATTAGAAATAAATTTTAAAGTATGAAAAATTATATAAAATATGTATTTTAGAATTTTAAGACATGTTCTTTAAATCACTTGGTTCTAGACAGTATATCATATATGATACGGTATTACTGAGTAGTTATATTGAAGTTAGTATATCATACATGTTATGATGTAACTGAGTAATATATACTCTGTAGTATTGAGACCAGAAATACTGTTTCCAAATAAAAGGCAAGGTGATTGAATTATTCTTACTAACACAACACATTTTTTATGCTTGTAGATTTTGATGTTATATAATTGACCACATTTCAATATTCACTAGAATATTGTCTCTACATAATCATGAGCTTTTTATTTTTGGTATGGGACACTTTATAGTCATTCATTTCTAATGAATTAGTGCTATTTATTTTTATGACTAGATCTAGCTCTGAGTTTCTAGAAACAAACAGAAAAAAATAAAACTTCAAACCCTAAACACTTTCATATTATTCAAGTTCAAAATAAGGCAAACTTTGATTAAAAAAAACCATTCTAACTTGGAAAAGGTCATATTTGATTAGTGAAAAGATTGAATTATGGAGTGAGTGTGAATGCTTGACTTCCTTACAGTAAATCAAACTAATGTAACAAAAAGATTGATAAGTAAAGCTGGGAGGAAACACTAACTTAATGAGAAAATACGACAGATTTATAATAATCCTACCATTGCTTATATGTAAATGGAATCATAAAGTGCTTCAATTCATTGGTTCTTTTGCATAGGTGGTGGTGTATCCAGTAGTATTATTTTCACTCTGTGTATTCAGCAGCTTTTATTTTGAACCTCAAGTGAAGAGAATTTAGTTGATCATACCTTTCAATTCATGTCAGTTATTATACATTATAATATCAAGTCATAAAAAGCTCTTTTTGTACCATAACATAGTCCTAGTCCACCTTATAGGGATCTGTTCTAGGCTGTTTAATAAATTTTATATGTGTGTGTGTCTTGTTTTAAGTACAGTTTCTGTCAATTAATTTAGGCTATAATCAGGGGTGTCCAATCATTTTTTTTCTGCTGCAGATTGGAAAAAGAGTTGTCTTGGGATACACATTAAGAACACAAACATTAATGACACTGATAAGCAAAAAAGCAAAAGGATCCGTGTGTAATTGTCACAATATTACACACCACAGATAAGCAAAAGAGGCCTCCAATACTCTGCATGCAGCTTTTAGGCCACAGGAACAATACTCCAGGGTGAAAATACTATATTATTTTATTTCCCATTTCTATTTTTTTGCTCAATTATAAGTTTTTAGGATGTAGTCATATTATGTATGCACATCTGGGATATTCCTTCTAATGGTTTTTGTAACATTTTGCAATATGCCTATTTAATCTTTCGTGCTGGAAACTTTGGTGATCCCAAGGCCTCTTCTACTACAAGTGCAACTGCATGCAATGAAGATCCTTATATGTAGTTAGTATAGACATCGTTGTTAGAGATAATCCCTGCAGTTATAACCAGGAGAGGGATACAACAGGCCACACGATGTACATATTCCTAATTTCACTGATTGCTTCCAGATTGCTCTGCAGAAAGGGTACTACAATGGAGACTCCCACCAGTAGGCACACATCCCATATTTCTCTACTTTTCCTTTTTTACCACCATTTGGTATTATCTGATTTATTCACTCATTTATTTTTGGTCATTTTGATAGTTGTAATGTAGTAGCTTATGGTGTTATCTGATTTTGCAATATTTGAACTTTTAGTATTTGTGAGATTCTTTTCATATGCCTTTTCACTTTTTGGATTTCCTCATATAGATATTGTCTATTGATGATTTGCCCCCACTTTTTAAAATTTCCTGACTTTTCTTATAGATGTGTAGTAATACTTTATGCCTATTTTAGAAATTAAATAATTGTTAGATTGGGCTATTAAGAATATCACTCATATTTTTATACAGCTGACAAATATGTCAAAGTGTTATCATTACAATGGTGCTCCTAGTTTTTTTGTAAAAATATCAAATAGTTTCCCTGGGCAGGGCAACACGGGAAGGGAAAGAAATGATGGTGGCTGCTGATAGCTGTGTGGGACACTCTTGTTATCTGCTTCCCTCTTGGGACATGTTTCAGCTTTGCTCTGAAGTAGCCCTACATGCTGTCCCAAACCACATTCATACCACCTTTTCTTTTCTCTCACAAAAGTGACACATTGGGCTGTGCTTTAGCAGGGAAATGTGTGTGGCAGTGGAGTGGGGTGGGGGGTAAGACAAAAGCCCCTGTGCCTTCCCCAAGTAGTTCTCACTTGTGTTTCATCTGGAAGTCCCAGCCTGGCTTTTCTGAGTGTGCTGTTTGTAGGGCGACCTTCTGCCAGGAGCCAGATGGCGCTTGGCATCTTCCTAGGAACTACCATAGATTGGTTTACTTGTAAACCCACCATTGCCAAAGCAATAGAAATTTTCAAAGAATAAGTTCAAATAATCACATTTTACTATAAAATTCAAGAAATAAAAACATTTATTATTGTCTTTTTGATTCTCTCGGTGGAGCCTGGTAAAATGGAAAGCCAAGATCCAACTAACTCATCAGGTTTTTTCTTGGTGAGCTATCAAATCTGGATTGTCTTATAAGTAATTTGTGCAAAGTATATGCAACCTGAAATAAACGCTTTTCATAGTTATTATCTGCAGTGTGATAACTTTAGTGCACTAAGATGTGCCGAGTAAAAACTAAGCAGTGCTCTTGCATAATAGGCCCAATGTGAGGGTTTATGGCACACCTGGTTGGGGACCCACAACTATAACTTGGATTCTACCTAAGAAACACAAATGATGTAACCTAATTGTCTCCCCCCCCCCATTAATCTAAAATAAAAAAGGTACATATATGTGCCTGGTGCAGAGAAGCATTATTTGAAACTATAGGAATAAGCAAAGTTTCATTTCTATTAGATAATGTATAATTGATTCAAAATAAACTGGAATGTTTATATAGTTTTATAGTTTTTTCATTGGTACCTAAGTAAAGAAAAAATAAATTCATTACATACAGTTATTTAAATTGTACCTAACTTGTCTTTAAAGCAAATGGGCACTAATACTTTTGTTGAATAGTTTTTGTGCTTTAGTCCTTAAATCAGTTACTTAGAGAAATTCAATTTATGCTTATAAAGTGTTTAAGGAATTGGTCATATTTCTAAAGGGATGCATTTTAATGAAAAATGCATTTGTTAGAGAAATCACTTAGAAAATCTGAAGGATTTAAAAAATAGAAAGTTCAAACTTGCCGTTTTAAGTAGGGCAAGAAGCTATTTAAACGGGATGAGAGGCCTTAGGGTGCACTGAACATTTTTAATTGCATATTTAATTAGAAATATGCTGGAGATATAGTGTTTAGTTTAGTTGAAGCTCATGGGCCTTGGCAAAACATTTTTTTCTAATATATCTTTTTACCTTTTCAAAAATTAGATTGAGCTGAACAGAATTTAATTTTGTTTCTATTCATTAAGAAGGGATTAGAACCTTTTTATTTTCCTATGGAAAATAAGTTGACAGGTTTATTTTAAAGGATTTATTTTCTCTTCTAATTATCCTTGAAACTTACTTAGCACCTGAACATTTGCTTGCTTGACAGTTCAGAAAAGATTACAAGAGAATCTAATTTTGCAAGATCCAACATCTTTTCCATGTTTTACCACTTAACTCAGAGCTTCAATGTCTGGGTGACTACAAAATTCTAGAAATAAAAAAAGCTGCCATTAAGAGCAATAAGAGAAAAAGTACGAAGGCTGTAAGAAACAGACTGAGCTGAATTATACTGTTTTATGTAAGGACACCGTACTCGGTTATTAGCAAGGGCGGAACGAAGATTCATATGTATATATCATACTGTACTTAAGAGAAAGTTGTGCCCGAGGGTATAATATGGTTAAGATCTGAGTCATAGAAACAGTGAGTTGGTTTTGTGTTGTTTGATGTTACATGTGTCACCTACACAGTCGGGAAACAGACTGTTTAAATCATGAACAGCAGAACCTGAAATAGAGACCATCTCCTGACTGTAGAATTTTCACTGTCACGGGCAGTATTTTCTATTCTGGGGAGGATTAAGTTGAGAACGTAAAATTACTCATGGGGCTTGAGTCTGTACTCTTCTGTGTGTAACTTACAGTATCCTGGGACTTAATCATTCACAAAGGCAGCTGTGAGTCTCAGCTCCTATCATGATGGTCTTTCAGAAACTGTTTCTCTCTTCCAATGCATTTCTCACTGTCGTCAGATACTGAGAAGAAGCTGAGTGGGAGAGAAAATGCAGTTTGCTTCTATCATTATTGGCATTTCTCTGTCTCTAGAAATGATAAATGTGCCCCTGGAGGGGAAAGCAAACTACAGGGGATTGGGAAGCATCAGATAGAAAATCAAGAGGTAGAGTGGAGGGGCTGAAACACTGGCTCATTTCCATGAATTAAAATAACAGAGAGGCTAATGGGCGGCTTAGAGAGTGGTTTGCTTGCTATGGTTCAAATATGGTTTGTTCGGTCCCACCAAGTATTGTGCTGAAATTCAAACCCCATTACTGGAGGTGGGTACTGGTGAGAGGTGTTAGATGGTGAGGGTGGATTTCTCATGAATGGCTTGGTGCCATTCTCACTGGAGTGAGCTCATTCTCTGTCTCAGTGCCCATGAGAACTGCTTGTTCAAAAGAGACTGGCACTTCCTCTTCTCTCCCTTGCTTCCTTCTGCGGGCGTGTGTTTCCTGCTCCCTTCATGTTCTGCCATGACTAGAAGATTCCTGAGGCCTCACCAGAAGCAGATGCTGCTGCCTTGCTATTTATGTGGTTTTCAGAACCAGGAACCAAACAAAACTCTTCTCTTCACAAATTACTTCGTCTTGCTTCGGCGCCCATAGCTCAGCAGTTAGGACGCTGGCCACATACACCAAGGCTGGTGGGTTCGAGCAAGGCCCAGGCCTGCCAAACAATGACAACTAAAACAACAACAAAGAAGAACAGCTGGGTGTTGTGGCGGGCACCTGTAGTCCCAGCTACTTGGGAGGCTGAGGCAAGAGAATCATTTAAGCCCAAGAGTTAGAGGTTGCCGTGAGTTGTGACACCACAGCACTCTACTGAGGGGATGTAGTAAGATTCATCTCAAAAAAAAAAAAAAAAAAAAAAAAAGAAAAGAAATTACTTAGTCTCAGATATTCCTTTATAACAACACAAATGGACGAAGACAAAGAGTGATAAATTAGATTTCTACCACTACAGACTTAGCAGCTTAAGGTAACACATACTTATTACCACATAACTTCATAGGTCAGAAGTCCAGGCAGAGTATATGTGTGGGTTCCTAGGCAAGACTAAAATCGAGGTATCAACTGGACTGCATTCACATCTGGAACTCAGGGTCCTCTTCCCAACCTACACAGGGTGGCAGAATTCTACTCGCTGAGTAGGTAAGACTGAAGTCACCGTCCTTGCCACATGGCCATCTCATCAAGATACCAATGAAGGATTTCTCCCATTCTGTCCTCAGGAAGAGCCCAGCTCCTTTGAAGCCTTCATTTAATTAAGAAAGGACCTCCTAAAATATTTCTTTTTCTTAAAGTCAGCTGGGACATACCACAAATTCTAACCTTAGGAGGGAGATGTCTCACATTTGCAGTCCTGAGGATTATATAGAGCATGTACAGCAGGGACAGGAATCTTAAAAGCCTTTTTTTTTTTTTTTTTTTGGCAGTTTCAGGCCAGGGCTGGGTTTGAACCTGCCACCTCCGGCATATGGGGTGGGCGCCCTACTCCTCTGAGCCACAGGCGCCACCCCCTTAAAAGCCATTTTAAAATCATCCTCCCACCCACAATAGGTTCATTATGTGCAATTGTATCAAACTATATATACTCTTATTCTTAGTATAGTTTCTGTAGTTGGTTAAGATTGACTTAAAATGCATACGTAGGGAAAAAGAAATGAGAAATACTGAAAAACTCTCAGAGAAGATTTAGCAGGAGCTCAAATTCAAATCACCTGTCTTGCCTAGGTCTCTGAGCTTCTGCTAAACTAAACACTATTCCAATAAACTGCTTAGTTAGTGTACAATTCGAAATATTCAACACTCACTACATAGTTGTGGTAATTTTGAATGCGTGGTCCTGGGCAATGCGACCTTATAGAGAATCTGGTATAAGTCTTTTAAAAATAAGGAGTTTTGGTATATGTTACGGGTAGTAATAGTTATCAGTGAAGAGAAAGAGACTTTAAGATACATAGTCATGTACAATTAATTACCTATCTCAAAAAAAATAAAGCATTTAATGAGCTCCTCCAGAGTAGCTTAAACTATACTAATACTGTAAAGATGCAAAAAAGCCCAGAGTTTGACTTTTCCTTAAAAAATTTAAAATTTGGCTCAGCGCCTGTGGCTCAAGTGGCTAATGCGCCAGCCACATACACCTGAGCTAGCAGGTTCGAATCCAGCCCAGGCCCGCCAAACAACAATGATGGCTGCAACCAAAAAAATAGCCAGATGTTGTGGCTGGCGCCTGTGGTCCTAGCTACTTGGGAGGTGGAGGCAGAAGATTCGCTTGAGCCCAGGAGCTGGGGGTTGCTGTGAGGTGTGATGCCACAGCACTCCACCGAGGGGGACAGCTTGAGGCTCTGTCTCAAAAAAAAAAAAAAAAAAAAAAAATTAAAATGTGACTGGGTAATTAATCATGTTAAAAAACTCACGTGTCTAACTGTGCAGGACTCAGTCTAAATGCACTGTAAAACAGAGACAGGAAAAGAGTAGTAAGAGTTGAAATACGTTCATTTCAGAAGCTCTATAGAGAATTCAGAGTGTGATCTAGGATTGGAAGGATGACAGTCACATGAGTAAGAAGAGTGGAGGAAAGACATCTATCTGGTATGGGTTTGCGCGCGGGCACGGGAGTGGGAGTTTCAGAAACAGTGACTGGGCACGGAGTGGAAAAGTGTACAGGCGAAGGGGGCCCTCTGTGCTCTGCTTCATTATACTTTGCAGATAGCGCATTTTTTAACAATTGAAAGTTTGTGACACCCCAGCCTCAAGCAAATGTATCAGAACCATTTTTTCAAAAGCATGTGCTCCTTTCATATCTGTGTCACATTTTGGTATTCGGGGAATATTTCATACTTGTCATTATAATTATTATATCTGTTATGGTGATATGTAATTAGTGATGTTTTATATTATTATTGAAATTATTATTATATATTTTTTGAGACAGAGCCTCAAGCTGTCACCCTGGGTAGAGTGCTGTGGCATCACAGCTCACAGCAACCTCCAACTCCTGGGCTCAAGTGATTCTCCTGCCTCCACCTCCCAAGTAGCTGGGACTACAGGTGCCCCCCACAATGCCCGGCTATTTTTTGGTTGTAGCTGTCGTTGTTTGGTGGGCACGGGCTGGATTTGAACCACCAGCTCAGGTGTATGTAGCTGGCGCCTTAGCCGCTTGAGCCATAGGCACCGAGCCTGAAATTGTTTTAGAGCACTACAAACCTCACCGACATAAGAGGACCAACTTAGTCAAAAGTGTGTGCTCTGACTTTTCCACCCACTAGCGGTTTCCCATCTCTCTCCTTCTTCATTGGCCTCTCTATTCCATAAGGCACAATGATACAATATTGAAATTAGGAATTAAGCCAATTATCCCTGAAATGTTCTCTGAGAGTTCAAAGAAAAGGAAGAATTGCACATCTATCATTTTAAATCGAAAACTAGGAAAGGCAGTCTCACTGGATGAGGAAGGTATCTCAAAAACTGAGACAAGTCAGCCTCTTGCATTAGTTTTCCAAGTTGTGGATCCAAAGAAAAAGTTCCTGAAGGAAAGTGAAAGTGGTACTATACTGAACATAAAAATGATAAAAAACATAACAGTCTTATTGCTGAAATGAATAAGTTTTAGTGTTCTGGAGAGAAGAATAAACCAGCCACAATATTCCCTTCAGCCAAAGCTTAACTCAGAGCAAAAAGGGCCCTAATTTTTTTAATTCGATGAAGTCTGAGAGAAGTGAACAACCTACAGAAAAAAATGTTTGAAGGTAGCAGAGGTTGGTTCATGAGGTTGAAGGAAAGAAGTCATTTCTATAACATGAAAGCACAAGGTGAAGCAGCAATTGCTGATGCCGAAGATACAGCAACTAATCCTGAAGATCTAGCTACAACTGATGAAGGTAGACTCACTAAAGAACAGATTTTTACTGTAGATAAAACAACCTTATACCAGAAAGAGATTCCATCTAAGAATTTCCTCCTGGGATAGGAGAAGTCAAATGTATCACTTCAAAGTTTGATGGGTCAGGTTGACTCTTTTGTTAAGGGCTAATGCAGTTGGTGACTTTAAGTTGAATCCAATGCTTCTTTGCCAATATGAAATGATGGAGCGCTTAAGAATCATGCTAAGTCTACTTTGCCTATGCTCTAGAAATGGAATAACAAAGCCTGGATGACAACACATCTGTTTATACCTTAGTTTACTGAGCATATTGAACCTGCTATTGAGACCCACTAATCAGAAGAATGCATTCCTTTCAAAATATTGTTCTTTGACAATGTACCTGGCCACGCCAGAGTTCTGATGGAGATATAGAAGAAAATTAATGTTATTTTGCTGTCTGCTAATGGAACATCATTCTGCAGCCTGTAGATCAAGGAGTAATTTTGACTATCAGGTCTTACTCTTTAAGAAATACATTTTGTAAGGCTATAGCTGCCTGCCCTACTGATTCAATTAGTAGATCCTGTTAAAGTAGATTGAAACATCTTCTGAAAAACATTCACCATTTTAGAGCCCATGAAGAACATTCATGATTTATGGGAGCAAAAGTTGATTCCAAGCCTCACAGATGACTTAAAGATTTCAAAACATCATTGGAGGAAGTAACTGAAGATGTGGTGGAAATAGAAAGAACTAGAATTAGAACCGGAATCTGAAGATGTTATTCTTGATAAAACTTGAATAGATGAGGAGTTGCTTCTTAAGGATGAGTAAAGAAAGTGTTTTCTTGAAATGGAATCAACTCCTGATATAGATGCTATTAACATTGTTGAAATGATAACAAAGAAGAATTTGGAATATTATGTAAACTTTGCTAAAAAAGCAGTGGCAGAGTTTCAGAAGACTGACCTCAACTTTGAAATAAGTTCTGTGGACAATCTGTTGTCAAATATCATTGCTTAATACAGAGAAAACTTTCATGAAAGGAAGAGTCAATCAATGTAGTAAATTTCATTATCATCTTATTTTAAGAAATTGCAACAGATACTACTTCAGCTATTAGCAATAATCATCGTCATAAATCAGCAGCCATCAGCATTGAGGCAAGAATTTCCACCAGCATAAAAATTAGAACTTATTGAAGTTCATATGAGCACTGGCATTTTTTAACAATAAATATTTTAAATTAGGGTATGTAATTTTTTAGATATAATGCAATTGCATATTTAATAGACTACAGTATAATATAAACATAATTTTTCTGTGCATGAAGAAACCAAAAACTCTGTGTGGCTTGCTTTATTGTGATAGTTGATTCATTGAGATGGTCTGAGACTTAACCTGCAATGTTTCCAAGTGTATGCCTATATTTGATCAGAACGACTGGGAATAATTTGTGGAACATTTTGGAAATACAAAGAAGTATGGTGTACCATGAGAAGATGTTGGAAAACAATACAATGAAAGTGGTATTTTATAAAAATTAATTTGGGTATGGCCTGTAAATTATAGATTCTAGAAATGTCAAAGGCAGGGAAAACAGAAGGTGTTTTCCATAATGGAAGTTGAAATATTTCTATTTAGGTTGTGATTTCGGAGGCAGAAGAGAGAGACCATGTATTGGTGATGTTTTGCAGAAAAAAACAATTAGAATGGGTGAGGCTTGGCACAGTGAAGCCGAGGAGGGTGGATTGCCTGAGCGTAGGAGTTCAAGACCAGCCTGAGCAAGAGAGAGACTCCCTTTTCAGCCAGAGATGTCATCTTCCATGATGACAAATACAAAGGGAAAGACGAAGCACTGGGTAGATGTTCTCTAGGCCTTTTAGAAAACAAGAAGTTATTCCTTTGGCCACATATAAATGAATCTACAAGACAGGTGATATTATAGACATCAAGGGAATAGGTACTGTTCAAAAAGGCATGCCACACAATTTTACCAGGGAAAAACTGGAGGAGTCTACAGTGTTACCCAGCATGCTGTTGGCAGTGTTGTAAACAAACAAGTTAAGGGCAATATTTTTGACAGAAGGATTAATGTTCATATTTAGCATATTAAGCACTCTAAGAGCCAAGATAGCTTCCTGAAATGTGTGAAGGAAAATGATCAGAAAAAGAAGGAAGCCAAAGAGAAATGTACCTGCGTTCAACTGAAGTGTCGGCCTGCTCCATCCAAAGCACACTTTGTAAGAACCAATGGAACTAAGCTGAGCTGCTGGAACCCATTCTCTATGAATTCATGGAATAATAGGCATATGACACAGCACACAGAAGAACCAAGAGAACCAATGGAACTGTGATATTAGGTGCTGGAACCTATTTATTCCCCATGAATTTATGGCATAATAGGTGTACAGCATAGCACACAGGATAACCCAGAGACTCCCTGTAACATACTGTAAGGTGCTGGAACTTATTCCCCATGAGTTCATGGTAAAGCAGTCATATAAAACTTTGTCATATTCAATGGCAAGGCACCTCCCTGAGCTACTGGAACCTTTTCCTTATGAATTCATGGCATAACAGGTATTAAAAATAAAAGCCTACAACTACTGTAAAAAAATGTGAGACTCTATCTCTAAAAATAGCTGGGCATTGTGATGGGCACCTGTAATCCAAGCTACTTGGGAGACTGAAGGAAGAGCCCAAGAGTTGGAGATTGCTATGATCTATGACACCACAGCACTCTACCAAGGGTGACAGAGTTGGACTATCAAAAAAAAAAAAAAAGAAAAAGCAAACAGAATGAGTGACAGGTTATCTTTAACAAAGTAAACTTTGGACATGCTATTGATATCTCTCCTTCATTATTTTCAACCTCTTTAGGAAGAAGTTAGTGGGCACTGTAACAGACCTTTGGAAAGTCCACTGGGATCTAGTTTTGAAGATAAAGAGCTCAACCATAAGCAGGCATTTTGAACTTGAAAAGATAGCATTATATCCAGATATATGTGCTCTGTTCTAATACTGAAGCAGGACTGGAAAAAGCTGAGTTCGTAATTAGAAATACAGATTTTAAAATAATGAGTATACAAGTGTTAGTTGAAACTGTAGAAGCAAAAGATTTCAGAGTGAACATGAGTTAGAAAAGAGACTGTTGAATGCTTAAGGAAAGGGCTTTATAAGGGCATAGCTGTTATGAAAGAAGAGAAAACCAAATAAAGAAAGAAGGGAACCAGAACTGGAGCAATAGGGACAGTCTAATGAAAGTGATGATATAAGACCCACAGAGCAGGCAGTATTTCACCAGTGTCCAGGGGAGAAAAGAGAGAAGATGGGAAGAACCTAGTACACCAATTGTTTCAATCTTAAAAATTGAAAAAAGCATTCATTAGCTCATTCAATCAATGTGTAGTAGAACCTTACCATCTACTATGTAAGTTCTTTGGACCTACAGATTGTAAAAGAACACACAAAGTTTAATGGTCTTACAGGGTTTCCTAGAGATGGTAAGGATTTGACACAGAAACAAAGATATTTGCTTGCCATATGGCTACTATTCAATTTACTATTACCAAAGTTTCCAAAGTTATGAGCATATTTTATAGATTTATGTGTGTATGAAGTGGTGCTCCTTCAAAGATTCTTGGTCCATTTTTTATCATAAATTAATACCACCTAAACTTGTAAACCAAGGTTAGGTTTTTACTGACTATGAATAAACAGAAATTTTAATAACTCCTCTATGTATTTTCCTTTTATTTTTGGTGCTAGAAATTTTTTTGAACTTCTATGGATTCAATTTTTTTTTCCAAATTAAAATTAGGAAACAAATTTTTA
This sequence comes from Otolemur garnettii, assembly GCF_000181295.1. Classification (NCBI taxonomy): domain Eukaryota; kingdom Metazoa; phylum Chordata; class Mammalia; order Primates; family Galagidae; genus Otolemur; species Otolemur garnettii. The sequence continues at coordinate 950,161 of NW_003852429.1, read as the reverse complement.
GGTTACATTGTTCTCACTCCCAGGTAAAGTTCAAGGTGAAGGAGCGCTCCTGCCACCCTGGGATGGGGTGTGTGTGCTAAATATCCTCTCATTGTGCACATTAAGTGAGATCCCACCAAATATCTTCCCTCCTCCCACCAATCACCCTCTCTCCTCCCCTTCTCCATGCTAGACATATTTGTTTTTTATCATTTGTATTGGTGTGAAAGTGTTCACATATTGGTTTCATAATAGTATTAAGTACTTTGGATAATTTTTTTCCTATTCTTGAGATACTTTACTAAGAAGAATGTATTCCTACTCCATCCAGGTAAACATAAGAGATGTTAAGTCTCCATCTTTTTATGGCTGAATAGTATTCCATGGTATACATATACAACAATTTGTTAATCCATTCATAAGTTGATGGGCATTTGGATTGCTTTCATAACCTGGCAATTATGACTTGAGCTTCAGTAAACATTCTTTGTGGCAAAATGATTTTTTTTTTTTTTGGTAGTTTTTGGCCAAGTCTGGGTTTAAACCTGCCACCTCTGGTATATGGGGCTGGTGCTCTACTCCTTTAGACACAGGCACTGCCCCCAGCAAAATGATTTTTGTTCTTCTGAATGATACCTAGTAATGTGATTTTGAGATGAAATGGAATGTCAACTTTTAGTTCTTTGATAATTCTCCATACTTCATTCCATAATGGGTGTATTAGTTTGTAATCCCACCAACTTTAGATAAGTGTTCCCTTCTCTCCACACCCAGTCCAACATCTGCAGTTTTGGGATTCCAGATTTGATGCAATCCCCCACCAAAATACCAATGTTAACCTTTAAAGAACTTGAAAAAATAGTACTTCATTTTATATGGAATCAGAAAAATAAAACCAAATAGTCAATACAATTCTTAGAAATAAAAACAAATCTGGAGACATCATGTTGCCAGACTTCAGGTTATACTACAAATCTATAGTGATCAAAACAGCGTGGCACTAGCATAAAAATAGAGATATAGATCTATAGAATAGAGTGACACCCTGACTCCTAAAAAAAATGGAAAAATCCAGTCAGGCACCATAGTGAGTGCCTATAATCCCAGCGGCTTCTGGAAGCTGAGGTAGCAGAATGCCCACAGCCTGAGTCTGAGGTTGCAGTGAGCTATGATGCCATTGCACTCTGCTCAGGGCATAGGGTAGGACTCTGTCTCAAAAAAAAAAAAAAAATAGAGAATCTAAAGATTAAACACAGCCATATATTGTCATATGATCTTTGATAAGCCTAACAACAACAACAAACAAACAAACAAACAAACAAACCAAAAAAAACTGGGCCAGATGGTTTCACATCAGAATTCTACCAAACCTTTAAAGTGGAGCTAGTACCTATATTAAATAATCTATTCCCAAACCTAGAAAAGGAAGGAATCCTCCCCAATACACTCTTTGAGGCAACTATCACCCTGATCCCCAAACCAGGAAAGGACCCAACAAAGAAAACTATAGACCAATATCATTAATGATATTGATGCAAAATATTTTCAATAAGTTCCTAGCTAACAGAATACCATGACACATTAAAAAAGTTGTACGTCATGATCAAGTAGGTTTTATCCCAAGGTTAAAAGGTTACAAGGTTTGTTCAACATATGTAAATCCATAAGTAAAACATATTCGTTCAACATATGTAAATCCATATGTAAACCACACAAATAAAATAAAAAACAAAGACCATATTATTCTCTCAGTTGATGCAGAAAAGGCTTTCCATAATATCCAGTATCTTTTCATGATTAGAACACTTAAGAAAATATGCTTGTGTGGGACATTTCTTAAACAATAGAGGCCATCTACAGCAAACCCACAGCCAATACTTATTGAGTGCAATAAGACTGAATGCATTTCCACTCAGATCTGGAACTAAACAAGGATGCCCTTTGTTGCCACTGCTATTCAACATAGGGGTGGAAGTCCTACCCATAGCAATCAGGCAAGAGAAGGAGATCAAGGGTATTCAAATCAGGATAGTGGAGGTCAAATTCTCCGTCTTTGTGGGTGACATGATCTTATACCTGGAAAACCCTATGTACTCAACTACAAAGCTCTTAGAAGTGATCAAGGAATATAGCAGTGTCTCAGGATATAAAATCAATACCTACAAATCAGTAGCCTTCATATATGCCAGCAACAGTGAAGCAGAGAATATAATCAAAGACTCTATTTCTTTTACAGTGGTGCCAAAGAAGATGAAATACTTGGGAATATATCTAACACAGGATGTGAAAGATCTCTATTAAGAGAAATTTAAAACCCTGAGACAAGAAATCTCAGATATTTACGAATATAAGAACACACCATACTTGTGGTTGGGAAGGATCAACATTGTTAAAATGTCCATACTACCCAAAGCAATATACAGATTTAATGGGCTCCATATTTCATTAAGAAATGCTAAGATCATTTTTAAGGGAGTTTAAATCATAGATTGTTAAAGTCACATCAATCAACCAAATCTTAAAGCTATTCATACCCACATCAACCCTTTACAGTCAAGGTCAAATTTTGGTTATAATTCAGGGCACAAATACCTAGGTCTTATACTAGTTATTTATAGTAATAACAATAATGTTATAATATTGAGTGTATCATTAAAAGGTATTATTCACTATTAAAATTTCTTTACATATATTATTTTATTACATCCTTATAGTACATTAGAAAAAAAATAACCATTATCATTTTTATGATACGCAGAACTTCAGGCACATAGAATTTGAGTATATTAGTAAAGTTCACATAACAAGTAGAACAGGCACAAAATTTAACCATTTTTTATTAAGTGCTTTTTAATAGTATTGATGAATATTATCTGAAAGAAAGTGAGCATTTTTGTTTTCAAAGAGATTGCCTCTTTTGATATTTACAGAATGACCTTCATAGAGTGAACTTAGAAATACCACTTAGAAATTTTAAAGTGTTTGTTTAGTATAGTAATTCAGTCCTATTTTTTGCCTAATCCTCGAGAGAATTTGCTTAGCCAAGCACTGACAAGAGGCAGAGAGATTTGACATAATTAATTACCCGAGGTAAATGCTATACTTTTTCTTTTTTTTTAACATCTATCTGCTAACATCAGAGTAGACTAGTTACAACAGTGTGTCACAGAATAACTTGCCCCCGGTCTGTATCAAACACATAGATAGCAATAGTAATGTCCTCATCTCCTTTTCTCCGCTCTCAAAATAGCTGATCAGCCTTTAGGAAACTTCAGCTTACTAAACACACAACTTCTGTACACAAAGCCTACCTATATCTGAAAGGGATGTAAAAAAAAAAAAAAAAAAAAAACAAACTCTCATTTTTAAGTTTTTACTATAAAGTAAGGGAATAAAGCGCGGAAGACTGTGTTAGCTTTGGCGATTTATTCTGGAGTTTTTGTTGTCATATGTGGTATCAAGTGTTAACCATATCATCTTTTAAAACATAGAATCTGGTATAATTTTCCCTGAAAAATTTAAAAGGTGTATTATTACCACTTTCCGTGAGGGTATCATAGTTCAAATGAAGAATTAAAAGCCAAAATAAACCTCATAGTATTTCTACTGTCACCTAGAATTGTAAAGAAAAAAAAATATGAAAGATTTAAAAATTTGAGTAAAAATGCTTGTAAAATTTTGAAAGCAAAAAAAATAAATGTTGCTAAATCATGACCAGAACAAGAAACTTCTTCAACGATCATCTTGGTTCTCATTTTGCAGTTGGTGATAATCAGTGCTAAGCTTGCTTTGTTTTCTCTTTTCATTGTCGTTCAGTTCTTTCTGGTGCCAGCTAAATGCGCAGCTTCCTATTTTCATTTGAAAGTTGAAAGCCTCAAAACTGTCCAGTTTCTTACTTGAAGGCAAGACAGTTTTATATTCAAAATATATAATTTAAGCTTCCCAGAGACTGCAGGCAATAAACATGCTATTCTTTTCTCTGACTCTCAGCCCTGAATTTGGCTCCAGAAAATTAAGTTTGCCGGTGATGTAGACTGCCCCAATGGACTTTTAAGTAATATTTCTTTCAGGCACCTTTGAGTGCCTAAGAGAATAGCAGACCCTCCCTCCTTGTCTACCCGCTTGCTGGGTTTCCAAATATCCCACTGTGTCATTCTGCATCTAAGCCGCTGCCATCCTGCTAACAGGCTCTTGTCCTTTGACCTACTCCAGTCATTGACACAACGAGAAGCATTATGAGCCACTATCTTAGCATTTCCAATATGAGAATGCAACTGCTAAATTATTATTATGCCTATGTGTCTTTAAGTACAGATGAAAGCTCTTGGGCCATTCTCATTTTCAAAACTACACATTGGGTTTGCTAGCTCAGATTAAGCCTATAATGGTGATTTCCTTCAGGCAACTATTAGAGGATTCTGTATCCTGAATAAATAATGACAAAACTGAGCATTTTCAAATCTAGAGTCAATTTTATTTTACAGAGATGAGGTTAAAGCAAATCGTACGATGGTATTCCGTGAGACTTTATGAAAGCTGCCAGGGTATATGTGTATTGGAAAGATAATTACTTGTATCATTTACGTTTTTTCATTGTATTCTTTCAACATCTATCTATGTTGATATTTCTAAAAACTAAAATTTTATTATTATAGAAAGCATATATTATTATTCAATTTGATAGCATTTATTTAGTAGGTAAATTTTATTAGAAAATCTTTTATATCAAGTCACATTCAAATGTAAGCAAACTACAGTCTTTCTCAGATCCTTTAACTTGGCTTTCCAAGTTGGTATCATACTGTTGTAATGTTTATAACAATTGTGCTGGTAAATTCTCAGTATCTAGATAGTTAACTGAAGTGCCTACCTTATAAATTAGCAGAAATTATAGTGACTATAATTTAAATTAAATTATCCACCTGCCACTTGTTTATATAGCAAAACTGACACATAGACCACAAAATAGCTTACATTGCTTCCCTTAAACTAATGTATGGAATTTAAATGTTCCCTGACTGTATTGACTGAAAAATTATGGTCAGGAGAGTTTTGTGACAGTTTTTTAAGGAAACAGAGTCAGATGATGCCACTTTGTAGATTGTGGCTATCCAAAGAGAGAATATTTTCTTTATTCTCAATGCGAAGACAGAATATAAAATAAATTTCCAGGAATCCTTTGATCAGAATTTTCTTTTCTTAGAGGTAATGAAAAGTCTGCCTCTAAAATAAGAGGTACTTGCCGGGCACAGTGGCCCACATTTGTAATCCTAGCACTTTGGGAGGCGAAGGCAGGTAGGTCATCTGAGCTCAGGACTTTGAGACTAGCCTGAGCAAGAATGAGAGCCCATCTCTACTAAAAATAGAAAAACTATCTGGGCATTCTGATGGGTGCCTAAAGTCCCATCTACTGAGAGAGCTGAAGCAGGAGGATCGCTTGAGCCCAAGAATTTGAGGTTACTGTGAGCTACTGTGGCTTTCTACTCAGGGAGATGGAGTGAAACTCTGTCTCAAAAAAAGAAAAAGAAAATGAAATAATAGGTATTGGATACTAGGATCAACTATCCTACGTTCCACTTTTGAGAATTGCAGTAGTTGAAAAAAAGGAGAGAAAGAGAAATATGAAAGTGAAGCTCAGGCAGAAGTTTCTGTTACTTGTTCATTAAAAGCTGTACAGACACATTTGAAGACTGGTCTCTTCTTAAATTTGAGTTTCAGGATACACTTTCTAATAATAATAGCCAACTAAGGTTCTGACATCAGGCTTTTATCCTGCCTTTTCCAGTTCTGTTAAAACACTAAAAATTAAAGTGCTGACACTCATCACCTTTGCATTTTAAACAAAGGAAATGCTTGCAGTTCTTGAGGTCAATGGCTTTGCAACTTTTTTTGTGTTACCTTTAATGTTCGTGTATTCATAATGATGGCAAAGAATTACTGGTCAGTTATGTATGGAGGAAGAAAGTCTCTGGCTGGAAGACCTTCCTAGCGGAAGAGATTTAGCATCATTATTTCTGAAATATGACCTTCCCAGCAGCATTTCTAATTATACTCCCAAATTAGAACTAATACGCTCTGAACACCAGACTCATCATTATGACTTACACTACTCCATTCTATAGAGAAGTGAGCATTCAATGCAGCAAAATTTTAAAAAAGCATTAAAAACTGTGGTCTTGGAAAAAGGAAGTCTTATGAATGTATCAATTCCCCTTGTTAGTAAATAACAGAACCATATGTGGTCCACACTCTCAAACGTACTTGGAAAAATAAATCTGTCACTGTCAGCGCTGTTGGCCTTGGTCATGCCTTCCTTAGTATCAAGAGAGTGAGTATGAACAAAAGTCATCTACTGAACCAGAAAATATGCTTAAGAAATTTCAAGCTTCCGAATAGCTTCTCCAAGTAGTTCTTTCTAAGGAAAGTGAAGGACATCATCATCGAATTATTTACACGCATCTTTCTTATTTTATAAATTGGCAGTCCTTAGCAGCACAGATCTGAAAGGAGATGAATGTTAATATCAAAATGATATCATACAAATTGGCTCTTTATGAACACTTTCAAAATTAGCCACAGAATTTTATGATCTTTTGTTCTTAGGTGTTTACAATTTTTTTCTTTTGTTTAACCTTGCTTCGTTTTTACACCTCCGTAATTCCAAACTTCTTTTTTTTGATACACCAATATGCTATTCTTTTATTTGTAGTATTTCAATAATTTATATATATACACATGTATTTACTCAGATTATTTACATATGGCAGAAAAAAATCTTTGTCATAAAGACACCGAAAGGAAAGAGAAAGGACCGATCTGGTCTTTTCTTTTAGGCGGTTGTACCTCCTTACGATTGTTTCTGGTGTAGAGCCATAAACTCCTTGGATTGAGGCCCTGTTCGGAGTGTGATTTCGTCATTTTCGTATACATTACTCATTTTTCAGAGGCAGATCGGTGATTCTCCTTATGTCATTCCATTGGGGTTTATGGGTACTTGTGTTTTCAGAATAAATTAAATGTCATCAGCTACTGATAATGATGCCAGATTACAGTTACTGGGTGCTTACTATACCACATTTACTAACATACCTGGTCATTTAATCTTCATCACTCTATGAAGTAGATATGACTGTTGTCATCGTTTTTTATTTTGAAGGAGCTGAGACACAAACAAGGTAAAAAGTTGTCAAAGGTCGCACAGCCTGATAAAGCATGGAAGTTTAACCCTTTAACCATTAACCACTAAACTTGGTGTCTTAGGCCCTCTGAAACCCCCCAAATAACAGTTTGCTTGTCTCTTCTTGATCCTCCTGACTTTATTCTCAACTGTCTTCCTGCTCTTTTTCTGAATGACAAACACCCATGCTTTTACTCATAATTAGAAAACAAGTACAATCTTATTTTTTTCCTTAGAAGATTTTTTTATTTATTTCAAATTATTATGAGGGTACCAAATTTTAAATTACGTTGTTCCCACTTCCAGAGTAAAGTTCCAGTTGTAAAAGAGCCCTTACCCCGGGGGAGGCGTGTTATATCCCCTTGCAATGTGCACATTAGGTACGATCCCACGTCATGCCCTCTCTCCATCTGCCAATCATCCTTCCCCTCCTCCCTCCTCCCCTGCCTCCGCACTGGACTATATCTGTGCTTTATTGTTCATATGAGCATGGGAATTGTTTATACATTGGTTTCATATTAGTGCTGAATATACTGGATATTTTGGATATTTATTTTTCCATTCTTGTAATACTTTACTAAGGAGAACATGTTTCAGCTCCATCTAGGTAAATATAAAATATGTAAAGTCTCCATCTTTTTTAAGGGCTGAATAGTTTTCCATGGTACACATATACTACAGTTTGTTGATCCATTCATGAGTTGATGGGCATTTGGGGTGCCCAGCTTCCATGACTTGGCAATTATGAATTGAGCAATTATGAATTTCCGGTGCAAATGTGTTTGTGGTAAAATGATGTTTCTTCTTCTGGGTAGATACCTAGCAATTCTTGATGTTGCTCTTCAGCTACTCAGCGTTACAGGCCTGGTTTAATTCAGAGGGCTCTGCCACGTGGCAGGGGTGAGTATTGAGAGTGCTTGCTACAGTCTGTGGCATGCATTGAAGGCTTAATGCGTTTTTTATGTAAAATGAGGTAAAGACTGACTATCCTGAATTTCAACATCCCTCCCCTGCCACTTTTTAAAAAATTTCAAAATATTATGGAGGTTCAAATGTTGTGGGTTGTATGTATCAATTTTGTTATGTCCGAGTCAGTGTGCTCATCACTTGGGTAGTGCTCATTGCACCCATTAGGTCGGTTTTTGTCCATCCCTCCGGCCTCCCTTACCCCTGCCCCCTGCTTGATTCGCACTGCATTTTACTTCCCTCTGTGCACGTAGGTGCTCGCTAGTTAGTTCCAACTTCCTGGGTGATATAGAGCTCCTGTGGTGTTTGTTTCTCCGTTCTTTAAATAAATACTTCCATTAGGATGATGGTCTCCAGTTCCATACAAATTCTTTTCATCCAAATTGTTGCAAATGGGCTTAATTCATCTTTCTTTAACACAGAGTAGTATTCTCTGCCACTGTAAAATATTCCCTGCTTTCCTATAAATTCTGGGGATATGTTTATCCTTCCTCAAGTTAAAGGAAGGTATGAGTTCAGTGAGCTTACTCTGTTTTCCCCTGGAAACAGTCTTCTTTATTGCGGCATTGCACCAGCTCTACTTTCCAGTGAGCAGAGAAGAGGTTTTCCGATGGATTGCAGGGAGAGAGAGAGAGAGAGGGAGAGAGAGAGAGAGGGAGAGAGAGAGAGATGTTCCAGCGGCTTAGGGCAGCCTGAGAAGCTGTGTGGAAAGCAGTAGTGGACTGGTGTCAGTGAGCCTCTGTGTGGCCTCCTGTCTCTGCCCTATATTTCATTTCCTAACATGTCATCTGTGTTTATTTATAATCCCCTTTTCTTCTCGGCAACCTTATTGCTCGGTTCTGTTCCTGAAGACATTCCCTGCTATCTTTACAAAAATGCTATTTTCCTCCAACATATTAAATTCTCACCCTGTAGTTTACTCTAAGCAGGTGATTAGGGCAACCGTGCCTCACCTCCGGTTACCTAGTCAGTACTAGATATTTGCAGCTTCCTCGTCACCTTAGGTACCATGTGACAGCAGACACCATGTATTACTAACAGCAGGGTCATGTTGCAAAAAATCACTGGCATCTTTTAACTGTTTAAATCTTAAATTTCGAGGTATGGGGGCAAGCACAAATCTCCTTGATGTAGTATCTCCTTTAATGCATTGGCATACATAATATGAAAGTAGGATTTAAAAATAAAATACTACATGTTGTATTTTTAAGTATTACTGTACCTATTCCCTGATATTTAATGACTATAAATGCACATAAATAGTATATGCATGTGTGAATATATAATATAATATATATATATACATTTATACATACAAGACAATTCAGCAATTTATGAAGAAATATAGGCATTTTTAATTGATATTTTAATTTATAATTGACACATCATTGTATATATTTTTGGGATGCAGTGTGATGTTTCTTTCTTTCTTTTTTTTTTTTTTTTTTTTTGAGACAGAGTCTCACTTTGTCACCCTTGGTAGAGTGCTGTGGTGTCACAGCTCACAACAACCTCTAGCTCTTGGGCTTAGGCAATTCTCTTGCCTCTGGCTCCTGAGTAGCTGGGACTACAGGTGTCTGCTACAATGCCTGGTTATTTCTTTTTGGTGTTGTTGCAGTTTGGCCAGAGTCGGGTTTGAACCAGCCACCCTTGGTGTGTAGGGCCAGTGCCCTACTCACTGTGCCACAGGTGCCGCCCTGCAGTGTGATGTTTCTATACACATATGCATGTATAATGATCTAGTTAAGGCAATTATCATAATTATCATATTTGTCACTTTAAATATTTATCCTTTCTTTGTGGTGATAATATTCACATCTTTGCTCACATCTTGTAATAATGTGCTAGGTCTTCTTAGTGGCTGTGGATAGAACAGCAGGACTTATCCCTCCCGTCCACCGCAGCTCTGTACCACCCGGAGAGCCTCCTGCGGCCCTCAACTCCTGGTAACCACTGTTCTCTACTTTTATGAAACTGACGTTTTAAGAATCCCAATTTTTTTTTCTTTTTCTTTTTTCATTTATTAAATCATAACAGTGTACTTTAATACTATCATGGGGTACAGTGTACTGGTTCTGTCACCAATTTGAAATCCTTTCATCCAACTGGTTAACATAGCCTTCGTGTCTTTTTCTTAGTTATTGTGTTAATACATTTATATTCTACAGTTAGAGAGATTCAAAGGTACCCTTATAGGATGAACCATAGGCGTGATCCCACCACTCACCCTCCCTCCTCCCATCCTCCCCTCTCCCCTCTCCCCATATTCCTGGGCTAAAATTGGGTTATAAAATCCCAATTATGAGTGAGATCATGTGGTGTCTGCCTTTCTATGCCTGGCTTATTTTGCTTCACATAGTATTTTTGGTGTTTCAAACCGCTACACTATGGTGTCCAAATTATTAAATAGAAAGCATCAAGCATCAAATCAAAAGAACAAATGTAGAGGTGATGCAAAGTTCCGTGAACTCCCAGGGATTTATTTTTGCCCCAGTTTATTTAGAAACCTGGAGCCCCGTTTACGGGACCCATCCTCTTTTGCCCTGTTATCTGTTCTGCCTTCTGTAGTTGACGTGTCTTATTGGTCGAACTTTACAGTAACTGGGAGTGGAACTTCACTGGGCATTAAGCCTGTGGTCACTAGTGAGGCCATAAGGACTGAGTTCTGAGAATTCCAAGAAGACGTTTCAGAGGTCTGGTGAGAAGCCTGGAGTGGGGAATCCTTTTTCAACTGCAGGTTTTGTCCTGCTAATTGCATTCTCTAACCATTCCATCCTTTCTTGCTCATTGTAAAATGCATGGAGTCTTCTAATGGTGACGTGATTTAGATCATGGCCAGCAATATCACTTAGGGCTTTCACAGCTTTGAAGGAAAAAGAAAAAGTCATAGAATGACTCTTTTATTAGGCTGAATCATAACAAATTGTCATTTGTTTTTGGCCAAAAAAGTCAAATACATTTCATGAGTTTTAATCTAATAATAACAAATTAAGAAAATACAGAGTTCTTAATATTTTTTGCTAGGTTGTGGGGTCCCATTCACTGATGTTCAGAACAAGTGGGATTCAGGACAGAATGTTTAAGCATAAAGACAGAACATTTGACTGGGTCCTCTCCAATTCCAACATGCACCTGGAGCTCTAAGAGCACTAGGAAGCCAGAGTAAAATTGTTAACCCCAATTCTACAATTAACTTATTTATTCATATATCTATATTTATATATTAGTGGATGGGAACTAGTTTAGTTAGGGCAAGAATCTAAAGAGACAGGACACAACTGAGGCAGGAAGGCAGAGGGCTAAAAGTCACCAGCGTGCAGGTTGCCTCAGCTCTGCTTCCTCAGAGCCTTCCTCACGGCCCATCAGCCTTTCTGAGCTCCCCTAAAGCAAAGCTTAGAACACTTTGCAAAGGTCCAGTATTATAGCCATATAGTAAATAATGGTTTTCAATACAACATGAACCATTTTGCATGTTTAGAATACAAGAGGAATTACTTTGTTTAGAATTAATATGTACTTATTTAATTCTCCCAGTGATACTTTGAGACCAGTATCACTGTCTTTATAGTAGCCATAAAATAATGTGATATAGACATGAAGTAAGCAAAAATTGCAGAGAAAAGCTTCGGATTCTATCCTTCATGATCTATGTTTTGCAGGTATATATTTCTAGAACAGTGCCTGAAAACAAGAGCCATTTGTTATATACTTATGAGTGTTAGTCTGGTATCAAGAATTATTTGAAAAATAATTTATGTTTGAACATTATGGAAGTGATTCAGATGTACTCAGCTCAATACACCTCACAATTACTCATTGAAAAACTTCCCACTCTCACCCCACCACCTAAACTCTGTTGTTTCATCAACTATTACAAGTGTTCCTTAATTTATGAAAATTTCTCTTTAAAAATTAGATATTATTTGATTTTTTAAAAAAGTACATTGACTAGGGCAGTGTCTATGGCTCAAAGGAGTAAGGCATTGGCCCCATATGCTAGAGGTGGGGGGTTCAAATCCAGCCCTGGCCAAAAACCACACACACACACACACACACACACACACACAAAAGTACATCAACTAAAGAGTTGGGATTATGTTTTCATATTACACATATATTCTTTTGATTTAGATTTTAATTAGTTTGAAAGCAGAATCTTTGTTTAGCCTATTTCAATATTTAGCAAATATAAGTAGTAGGTGAAAAAGTCCTTTAGATAATATGGAAATAGTTCGTGATGATCCAACAGAGAAAATATAAATAAGTCTAAGTCCATACTTCAACATAATGAAAATTTCCTGTTTTACCATTTAATGCCAGTTTTTACATGGAGATACACAGATATGTATTGCATTCTCCAGAAAAATGTTTAACCTAATGATCAGTTGTACGAGCTGCATGAATGTGAGTAGTCTGCAAATCTCTTGTCAAAAATTTAAGAATATGCTCAAATTCTGAGGACGTGGAGCAAAACGTCCTTCATAAAATCAGAAATGCCGAGCAGTATTTTGATTGTGGATTAATGTGAGGTTTTATTATCATTTTTAATAATGATATTTGATTTTATATAGATTAAATATGATATACTGGGGGTTTTATTGCTATTAAATTTTATATAGATTAAATATGACATTACTGGAGGTTTTATTACTGATTATTTCCAGTTTTAGAGAGAAGATGGAGATAATCAAAATTTCATTTTGTCTATTAGTCAAATTTTTTTTAAAACAATACTTCTCCATTATATAAATTATTAACAGAATTTTGTGTTTTTTTAGGTTAGGAATAGTTTCTTTTTAGAACATCAATAAAACTTGTAACTAAATATATCAGGAAAATGTTGGACGGGAGCAGAAAGCATTTGAGGAAAGAATTCTTTGCTATTATGTTAGTAACAAATTCTCTTAATGACAGTTTCTCAGTTACATACACAGATGAATAAAAGTTTATATAAATTGGCCAGGGAAGAAAGCAGGTGGGAATGAAAACAGATCTTATATAAAACAGTTCCTGTTTTAAAATTGCATTTCTTTTATTCTGATACCAAATAATATTTTTAAAATTCTTCAATTGTATCAAAATCTTCAAGAAAGTGTGGGGAAAACTCTTGAAGAAATAGGCCTGGGTG
>NW_003852429.1:933855-935344 GCF_000181295.1 Otolemur garnettii | reverse complement strand
TATGTATAAAGACCAGCTCCTTTATATCTAATGTTTCTACTGCAAATTATTTGTAGTTATCTACTTGAACTAGTTGCAGTGTTTTATATCTGGTTTTATACAATAGAAATGTCATTTTATTTTAATTGATTGATTGATTGATTGATTGATTTTTGAGACAGAGTCTCAAGCTGTCTCCCCTGGGTAGTGTGGTGGCATCATAGCTGATAGCAACCTCTGAGCGAGATTCAAGCCATCCTCTTGCCTCAGTTTTTCTTTTTTTAGTAGAGACGCAGGCTCACTTTTGTTTAGTTTAGTCTTGAACTTGTGAGCTCAACCAATCCACTGGCCTAGGCACCCAGAGTGCTAGGATCACTGGGGTAAGCTACTGTGCCTGGCTCTAATAGAAATGATACTTTATTGCAAAAATATCAAAATCATCTATCTATAGATCATCTATCTTTAATAGGTTATCTATGAGACTAATAGGGGAGCAAATGTGTGTCTATGTTTTGTGTGTGTGTGTGATTTCTGACATGAAATCAATGTTAGTCGTATGGGAGGGGGATATTACCCAGATTTAAATGACATTATTATATAGCCTGGTTACTGATCATACTCTGGTTAATTCTACTTCAATTTGATTAATATTTAGAATATTTATATTTTTAATAACATTTCTTGCAAATAAGGTATATGGAATCTGAACAGAGACACACACACACACACTCCTGTCAAAGAAACCCCCAGGACAGTGTAGGATTTAAAGCTTTGCCGAGTGAAGTATAGTAAACAATTAGTTGCAGCAGCATCACTGGGGAGACTGGTGAAATGCGACATCTCAGGTGTGCAGAAGATCTGTCTCTTCCATAACCTTTAAGTAATTTCTATACACATTCGCCAGGGAGGAGCCCTGGCATTCAGGAATGCCAGTTGACAGCAGTTGCCTGGAAGGGACCAGAAGGGGGCTGCTCTCCTATACAATCTTCTCAACCACCCAAGACACAGTAGGAGACATTTCCTTTCACAGATGAAAACAGTGAGATGAGAAACCACAAGTAAGATGATGAGTGCAACAGAACCGGAGAATAACTAAGCCCCAGTTTATTCCACTTCAATCTGAAGCAATAGTCTGTGCCTCTTCATTTTCCCACACATTACTCCAGCAACAAAGACAGTTTGGGAATGGGAACCAGCAAGCTCTCTGAGAAAGTTGGATGGGGTTATACGGTAGGTCATTTTGAATGTCCTGTTAAGAGTTTGGATTTTAACCTCACGGTAAAGGGAAGTCACTGAAGGTGTATGGATTTGGAAGTGACATTATTAAATGAATTGCTTTTATGAAGCACCGTCAAAAGTCAAGAGAAAAATGTCTCACTTATTTTCTAAGCTTCCCATTCTTATTTCATTCTGGGGTGAATCAATGACTTTATTTTTGGCTTTGTCTCTGTAACTAAACATACAACTTAATTATTAGAAGCATTTACTATCCTCTAGACACAAAATGCCT